>NC_136262.1:2586917-2866917 GCF_964187855.1 Myxine glutinosa | reverse complement strand
AGGTTAATGTCTCATGATACAAGGCTAGGATTGTCCAGGAATGGTTCCACGAACATGACGGTGAATTCAGCTTACTGCAGTGGCATGCCCAGTCACCAGGTCTCAATACAATTGAGCATCTGTGGGATCAGATGGAACAAGCTATTCGGAGTAGAGATCCACTACCAGTCAACTTGACACAACTATGGGAAGCAATGGAGTCAGCATGGGCGAACATCCCCGTGGAACGCTTTGACACCTCGTAGAGTCCATGCCCCGAGAAATTGAGGCTGTTCTGAGGGCAAAAAAGGGGTGCGACTCAATATTAGGAAGGTGTTCCTAATGATTTGTACATGGAATGTATACTGTATATATATATTTATACGGCAAAAACTCTCTCTCTCTCTCTTTGTATGTACAGTATGTGTTCTATGCATGACAACATCTTTTAAGTTACAAACTCCATTCTTTGGGTACAAACACAACTTTGTGTGGGGGGTAACATAGGCCTTATGGCTGCGGCCTCACGGGGGAGGGGGAGGTATGAGGGTTGGGCAGGGGAGCATATATTATGTATGTAAATGTGTACCATGTAGTGCAACCTGGTGGTGATGGAAGTGGGTATTACAATTTCCTTATTTACCTGGGCAACACTGAGGTTACAGCACTCCCCGCACAGGTAAAGCGACCTGGTGGTGGTAGAAGTAGGTATTACAATTTCCTTATTTTACTTGGGCAACACTGAGGTTACAGCACTCTCCGCACAGGTAAATTTGTCCTCCTTCACTTTCCTCCCTCTCACCTCCCTTCTCCTTCCCTTCTACCAACCCTTCCCCCTCTCCTCTCCTACCTCCCCTCTTTTCTCTCCCGCCCCCCCCCCGTCCCTCCCCTTCCCACCTCTCCAGGCAATGCCGGCTACTTCAGCTATTTATATAATAAAAACGAAAATACTCTCAATGTGTGATGCGATTTGGGGTTTTATTATTAGAGAACACCTTCAGACAAGGAAGCACCTATATCTGTCACCAGTTTTCACTATTTTCTCGAAAATGGACCCAAAGAGAAAGTACGTCACATGGGGATAAAAATGTGACCAAGGTTCCTTCCCCCATATAAAGGGGTTTGGTGCGTCGCTTGTACTCCCCAAATCTAGAGGGTTACAAAGGTGGCCACGCACACCTGTACGGCGGTACTTGACATTTTTCACACAGACTATATTAGTAATAGTTCTGATAATGATCACTCATTTTTAAGAAAGCATATGGAGATGAAGGTACTGACAAGAATAATGCGCTGAGTGATAATGCTAAGGTGAAACAACTTCGGATTTCTCTGGATGGTACATTTTACCTGCGAGATAGATTGGAAATTGATTGGGAAAAAAATGATTATGCCGAAGAATACAAGTCTTACCAAAAGGTGTGTGAAAGCAACGGTAATCAAGAGCCCATTTTGGATAAGGCTGCGTTTCAAAAACTTTATACAATCTACGCAATTGACCTAAGTTCTCAAAAGGAAACTATAAAGTCTAATAGAGTGGATACTTCTCTATACATTGAAAGAGGGGAGAATGAAGAAGTTGATACATATTGTTTGCTTTTGGAAGAAATAGAATTGCAGATTAAAGTCTCCTTCCAATTTTTTTGAAAAATAAGGTCTTTAACCTTAAACAGTCTCCTTCAAAGGGACGAACTAAAAAAAATTTGAAAAATAAGGCCTTTAACCTTAAACGGTCTCCTTCAAAGGGACGAACTAAAAAATCTTTTGAAAAATAAGGTCTTTAATCTTAAACAGTCTGCTTCAAAAAAAAATTGAAAAATAAGTTATTTAATCTTAAACAGTCTCCTTCAAAGAAAATTGAAAAATAAGTTCTTAAACCTTAAACAGTCTCCTTCAAAGGGACTAACCAAAAAAATTGAAAAATAAGGCCTTAAACCTTAAACAGTCTCCTTCAAAGGGACTAACCAAAAAAATTGAAAAATAAGGTCTTTAACCTTAAACAGTCTCCTTCAAAGGGACTAACTAAAATAAGTGGTTTTCAACGACATCTTCATCAAGAAAATTTTATTTTAAACGAAAAAGTATCTATAAATTACCACTAGATTTTCATCAAAATTTTTTATTTGAAGTAAAGTTTTACGATATAAATATGGTGAATACAAAGTTTGCAACATTTGTAATACTGGATATAAATATTATAACAAACACCTTCAAACCCAGAAACACACATTAAATATTTTCCAACAAATATCTCCACTTGAACGAGAAACAAAACATTGTTATGTCTGCTCTGAAGACAGTTATAAGAGTACTATAAAGGGTAGTTATAAGAAACACCTTCAATCACACAAACATAACAAGAATACAACAACAACAACAACAACATGCATTTTAAGGCCATTTTCCCTGCAAGAGCAGGGGTTAGCCCTGCGGTCCCCATGACAATCTTCTCCATTTTGCCCTATTTTCTGGATCTCTCCTTGTTAACCCCCTTGCCCGCATTTCTTCTTCCACCATCTTTAGCCAAGTCTTTCTCGGTCTTCCCCGTCTTCTACTTCCTTCTACATTCATTTCCATCACTCTTCTCAACCAGTCACTTTCATCCTTCCTCAACACATGACCAAACCATCTCAACCTGCTCCTCTTCACAGCATCAATCACAGGCTCTATTCCCATCATCTTTCGCAATTCATCATTTGTCTTCCTCTCTCTCTCAGCGACACTCCGCACATCCACCGAAGCATTCGCATTTCCACCCTTTCCAGCCTTCGTTGCTGCTCTACATTCATGACCCATGTCTCGCTCCCATAAATCATAACACTTCTCACACATGCAGCATACACCTTTCCCTTCAGCTTCAACGACACTCCCCTCCTCATCACCACGCCACTCAGTTCCCGAAACTTCTTCCATGCACATCTCACTCTAGCAACCGTTGCCGAGTCTGATCCACCTTCTCCATTCAGCATGTCTCCGAGATAGCAAAATGTTTTCACACCTTCCAGCTTCACGCCATCTCCAAGATACAACTCAACATTTCCTCCATCTGCAGCTCCCTCTGTGCACACCTTACATTTGAATGTAGCTGCCACACTGGTTAATGACCCTCTCAGACCACTACATTTTTGATGAACCCACTCAGCGCACATTGTACATTGAATGGAGTTCACTCCGACACCCTTCCTGCACACAGCACATGGCCACTTCCCAGTTCTTTCCACCTCACCACATGCTTTACCACTTGCCATCACCTTCGTCTTTCCTATATTCACCTTCAGACCTTTTGTCTCCATACTTTCCTTCCACTTGTTCATCTTTTCCTTCAGTCCATCCATACTTTCCGCAATCAACACCAGATCATCTGCATACAACAACTCCCACGGTAAACCCTCCTTTACGTTCTGAGCCAGCACCGCCATCACAGGTACAAATAGTAGTGGACTTAGTACCGACCTCTGATGCACTCCCACCTTCACCTCAAACTCACCACTGTTCCCATCCTTCGTCCTTACAGCTGTGTGCGCTCTATTGTACATTGCCATCACAACTCTGATCAACCATTCCTCCACTTCTAACTTCCTCAATGCCCATGTCAATACTTCGCGTGGAACCCTATCGAATGCTTTCTCCAGATCAACAAACCCAATAAACAACTTCTTCCTCTTCTCCATGTACTTCTCCTGCAACTGCCTCACAATAAAGAGCGCATCTGTCGTTCCTCTTCCTGGCATAAATCCAAACTGCATTTCGTCGATCTTCACCTTCTTCCTTATCCTCCTCTCCAACACCCTTTCCAATACCTTCATTCCATGCTCCAATAACTTTATCGCTCGGTATGAGCAACACTCCAGAGGGTCACCTTTCCCCTTGTATAGAGGGACGAGGGTACTCAGTTCCCAATCCACTGGAATGCGGCCTTCTTTCACCACCAGATTACAGATCTCTGTCATTCTCTTCACACCCCAACTTCCTGCTGCCTTCAACACATCTCCCACAACTCCCATCGGCCCTCCCACTTTTCTACTCTTCATTGCTTTTATCGCTTCCTCAACTTCCTTCTCAGTTATCTTCTCTGCCGGTCCTAAAACTGGGTTACTCTCTATGTTGCCATCCCATTCATTCTCTGTAATCAAAAGCATTTCCATATATCTTTTCCATCTTCCTTTAATTCCATCTGGGTCCACAACGATTTGTCCCACTTCATCCTTCAAGCAACTCACCCCCATCACATCACACCTCTCTTTCGCTATCTGCTTTGCAATCCTGAATACCGCTCTCTGACCCTCTTCCGAATCCAAGCGTTCTCCAAACATTTTCCTACATGTCTCCTGCGCCTTTGCTACCTCTTTCTTTGCAGCCTTCTTGGCTGCCTTATAACTTTCATGCTCTGCTGTTTCTGCTCCCGTACCCTTCGCCTTCTGCCACTCCTTGAACTTCTTCCTCTTCTCGTCAATCAATCAACATAACAAGAATGAAGAGGGGATACTTGGATACTCTATTGAAAACACTGATGAAGCATTTAAAGGACATATAAAAATAAGATTGTTTCGATTTGATGAACCAGGACCATCTTCATTCTTTGAGTTCATTGATATGGTTAAATTCTATTAAATAAGTATTGAAATTCTAATTAAAAACACATTTATTGGTCTCAAATTGCTTATGACAAGAGAAGGTGATGAAAAAACTCCCTACATGAGAACAAACCCTCACTTTATCACATCATTCCAAGATTTCCTAGTATGTGATGTTTATGATGACCTGCAAAGACAAGAACTAATGTTGATAATAGTTTGGTCGGTAGTGGATTCGTTATTTTAAAAATAATCTTTCAGATAAACACATCTTTAAATCAGACCCTCTTAGTGCTTCTTCCTATATTGATTTAGCAAAATAGATAGAGCTTAAAAGGGCTGTTGTTAATATTAAAAACAATGATAATGTCGTCTTCTTATATTGATTTAGCAAAATAGATGGAGCTTAAAAGGGCTGTTGTTAATATTAAAAACAATGATAATGTCGCGCGATTGCCCCTCGGTTAAGACCGGGGAAATGGCGGATGGCCAAAACGAGCTTGAACTCCGAGGCGACGTTCAATGGCGGATTTCACTATACATATGCGCGGGGTAAAGAAGGAAAGAGGAAGAAGCAGCGAGATTTACCTGGCGCAATCCCGGGCAGTTTTCAACCTGCAGGAAATTAAACTCACACGAAACAGAATTTATGTACAAAAGAACAAGGCTACGTTGCCATGGATGCCAATAACAAGAACACGCCGGTAATTAAATGTCCTAAATCGGGATGTCCCCACACAGACCAGATACAAAACAATGGAAGAATGAATAAAATAAATCGTCGTGTTTGCGTTCGTGTTTGGGCTTATCTCAATCAGTAATCAGGTTTATCAGGCTCCGTCCAATGTGGCTCTGGTGTTGGCGCGAAGCAGGCCTCCCCACGTCCCCCATTCACTCAGCCTTGATGCGTCCTTGTTCATCACACTTCAGCGGCAAGCCTCACCCGTATGCTCGTCGTTCGCACAACAACGCAGGGAAGAGCATCGACGGCTTTCCGTCCCTCCACCATCTTTCAAACTGCTCATTCCTCCACCAAAGTCCGAAGCAAGAGAAGGTCCAGCGCGAGGGACAGTCCAGAGCAAGAGGGCAAAGGGAAGAGAGGCAGAGGTGAAGAGAGAAAATGTCGGTCTCCGGTCATTCGGTCTCTCGGTCGGTCGGTCGGAAAATGTCGGTCTCTTTTATCAGATGTCCTCTGACGTCACTGGTGCTTCCTCCTCCAACCAGTGCGTAGCTTCTAGCCTTCCCGAATCTTCTGATCTCATCCGTCCCCTCCCATTGGCCGAGCGCTTGGTGCCCTGCTCCCATGCCATTGGTCGGTGGCCAATCACAAGTCCTTCTTTACTCTCCAATCAGTGCTCTTGGTGTTGCTCGCTCCTCCCCCTCCTGTCAATCACGTATTCTCCTGGGCGTGGCTCTCGGCCCGCCTGTGCGATGTCTGCCTGCCATGGCGACGTAGCGTGCAGTCGCTTGCTGTCTGCTCTTCTGGTCAGTTTTATCGTCTTGTGGCGGAGGGAGATTTAATTAGTGTTGTGCTAATGGGCCTAGCTAATGTATAAGAGCGTGTTCCCATAAGGGACACCGGGATGTTCACAGAGGTTTGACATACAATGGAGTTAGCATAATCCCTAGAACTATTTATCATGCCCCATTCCTCATAATGGGGATGAAGATACACCTTAATCTGAACAAACCGCCTAAACATAACTTATTACAGGGGAGGTTTCCCTATCACGACAGATGAAGAACCTACCTATGCAGATCTACCTGGATCTAGATATGGCCGACCCAACTGACATAACAATAATAAATGTTTTCTATACTCTGTTCTTGCTCACCTTCACCCACAGAAACTTAATCTTAACATAGTAGGTCATTACTTACCATACATTAATGAACTTAATGTGAAAGATTTGAACTTTCCCTTGTCATTGATAGATATTCCAAAATTTGAGGAAGAGAATAAATCTATCTGTTAATGTATATGGATTAATGGATACAAACAAAGTTCAAATATTAAAATTTTCAAAAACTATAAAAATGATGAAACACATTGACCTTCTGTTATTGTTCGGGAGAAAATTCACATTATGCTTCCATCAAAAATGTATCAAGATTAACCACTTCACAAGTATTCAATAGAAAATGTAAAACATATGTAAAACTCTGTCATATGTAAATGTAAAACTCTATAAGCGATGTCTCAACTTCTTTCATACGAAAGAACGATTAAACCAACATTCAAAATATTGTAGTAATCATAAATCAACCATAATTAACATGCCAAAATTAGGTTCAAACATATCATTCAAAGATTTCAACAAATCTATGAAACATCCATTTGTGATATACGCTGATTGTGAAAGTATCCTTGAAAAGATAGATTCTGCTTCTCCAAATCCAGATCAATCATACACAAATAAATATCAAAAACATACTTTGTGGATTCTGTTATTACAGACTTGGCATTTAATATGGAATTTTTTTTTTTCTTGACTTGGGTTTACTTTCTTAACTCAGTATATCAATCTGGTGAGTTTCTTTTACACTTTGGTGATTTATTTGTTAAAAGAACCATATCACTGATTGTCTGTCGCAGCAAGAAGTCAACAACAGGATTATATCACAGGTGGCGTGGCAAAATGTACGGACAGGTGCATTTGACAATTGGCTTCACAATCGGGTATATAAGGGTTGTTGCGTTCTGTATTAGTGGAAAACAACTGCTGCATGTCTCCAAAAGTTATTGCCGCTTCCTCTGGAGATGGTCTGTCAACTCGACAATGCTGTTTGTCATGGAGTGGTGGCTTTACGAAATTACAGCATGAAAGAGCGTGCTATTGCTCGGCAGTATGGCATCACTCAAGGTCAGGTGTCAAAGATCCTGAAAAGAAATGCTCAGAGGGGTGTCCCCACTCCAATACCGAGGCCAGGACGTCCCCGCAGAACCACAAGGAGGGATGATCGCCAGCTGCACCGGTTAGTCCGCAATGGCCGTACCAAGTCAGCTAATCGGCTTAGGGCTGAGTGGCAGCAACTGACAAATGTGCCTGTATCCAGAAGGCTAGTCAACCAACGACTGGTTCAAGCAGGCTATCGTGCCAGGCGTCCCCTGAGAAAGCCACGCCTGACCAGAAGAACACTGCCAGCGCCGATTGCAGTGGGCCAGAGAGCACCGTCAATGGCAGCCAGGACACTGGAATCATGTGATCTTCAGTGACGAGTCTAGATTTCTGGTCTATCGTCAAGATGGTCGCGTCCGAGTGTGCAGACAAGTGCAAGAAGCCTACAACAAAGATTGTATAGTGCCAAGAGTCCAAGCTGGAGGTGGTGGGGTGACTGTTTGGGCTGCTTTTCATGCAGGGGGCAAAACTGACCTGGTTGTTCTGAATGGAAACCTGAACCAGTTCAAGTACAGGGCCATTCTGGAAATTCTGGAAAAGCAAG
Organism: Myxine glutinosa; assembly: GCF_964187855.1. NCBI lineage: Eukaryota > Metazoa > Chordata > Myxini > Myxiniformes > Myxinidae > Myxine > Myxine glutinosa. Next base: position 2,858,920 of record NC_136262.1, on the reverse strand, counting down.
AAACATTGCTTCCATTTGCTCGTGCAGCCTTTCGAGGAAACTTTGTCTTCCAAGATGACAATGCACGGCCTCATTATGCTCGCATGATCCAACACTTTCTTGCTGACCGTGGTGTCGAGCATATGGAGTGGCCTGCCATGTCCCCGGATATGAATCTGATAGAGAACTTGTGGGCAGAACTAACGCGTCAAATCGACAACTTGGACCAGCAGCCTGCCTCTGTGCGTGAATTGCAGCAGGCTATTGTCACTGCATGGCAAGCGATTGCTGTCCAAACCTTGGCAAATCTCGTGAACAGCATGACTCAACGTGTACGTGCTCTCCTGAATGCTCGTGGGGGTTACACGAAGTACTGAACTGTAATTTTACTGTCCGTAATCCCAGGCGTAATTTAACTTTTGTTTTTGTTAAAAAAAAAATTGGTTAATGTGCAAAATAAAGAGATACTTCTGGAAAACGTACAGAGGTTTAACACAGTACTCTCCATGAATTGAGTTCGATATCAGTTTACATCACTTTCAAGGATCAATTTATTTGCTTCGAAATGTCAAATGTGGTTTTTGTTTCTTTTAAAGGTCACATTAACAAAATCTAGATTAATTTCAACATAATTCCAATGAACTTTTGGTTCTAAGACATCTTGAAAAGTAAGTTCACCCCCACAAAAAAAATATTCCATATTAAATGCCAAGTCTGTATATCAAATCAGCCGTAGGTGATGAATACAACAAGTTAGAACTTTACAGAGGAGAAGATGCCTCCCGTGAGTTTGTAAAACAACTGCAGAAAGACTGTATTCAATTATCTGGGATAATGGGAAAAACGTATATCGCCAATGTGCTTAACAAAAGAAGAGAAAAGGAAATTTAGGAAAAATAATATCTGTCATATTTGTGAGTAGGAAAGTAGTGAAGGTCCAAAGGTAAGAGGCCATTGTCATCTCACTGGTAAATATAGGTCTGGCTCATCAAAGTTGTAATCTCAATTTTAAACTTCCCTCTTTCATTCCAGTCTTTCTTCACAACAATGCTCACTATGACACACATCTATTTATAAAATAATTGAGTAAAACCAGTGGAGACATTTCAGCCAAATTTCCAAAAACACATTTCATTCACAAAAACAATTCATACATCTCCCATAACTCATATCAGATTTCTCGACACATTCAAATTTATGGCAAGTCCATTATCTGACTTGGTATCAAATGTTAAAAACTTTCCAAATCTTAAATCACATTTTTCAATTCAAGAAGAGATTGAACTCCTATCACAAAAGGGGATATATCCTTATGATTATATGGATTCATTTGAATAGGTTTAAAGAAACACAACTTCCCTCTAAAAAGAATTTCTATCATGAGTTAAATAAAGGTCATATAACTGATAAAGATTACACTCAAGCACAAAATATTTGGAAGAAGTTTAATATAAAGAACCTTGGGGAATATCACGATTTGTATCTTAAAACTGATGTTCTTTTATTGGCTGATGTGTTTGAGACTTTTAGAACCGTCTGTCCCAATTAAAATTTAGACCCTGCTCATTATTACACTGCCCCAGGATTAGCTTGGAGTGCTATGTTAAAAATGACTAAACAGGATTTGGAATTAATCGGTGATGTAGATATGCTTTTGATGATAGAGAAGGCTAAAAGAGGAGGAATATCTCAAGTATGTTCAAAGAGATATGCTAAAGCAAACAACAAATATCTTCCGAACTATGATGCTGAAAAAGATAGTTCTTACTTGATGTATAATGATGCCAACAATTTATATAGATGGGCTATGTCTCAAGCTTTACCTTATGGGAAACTTAAATGGGTAAAAGAAAATAATTATAAAAAAGTTTTACAAGACATCGTTATATCTTTTCAAAAAGACTTAGATAAAGCTAAAGTTGGATATTATTTTGAAGTTGATTTAAAATATCCAGAAGAACACAACAAACACAAAGACCTGCCCGACACCCCTGATAAATAAAGTCCAAGAAAAGAATGGCTTAGCAGTTATCAGCAATCATTTCTTACGACAGGTAAATCAACAGAAAAACGACTTACTACATTACAGGATAAAGGGAATTGTGTTTTACATCAAAGGAATGTAAGACAATTTTTATCTGCTGGTTTGAGAGTGAAGAAAATTCCTAAAATTTTAGAATTTATACAAAGTCATTGGTTAAAGACCTATATTGATTTTAACACAAAAAGGAGAACAGAAGCAAAAACAGATTTTGAGAAGGACTTTTATAAATGAATGTATAATGCTGTATTTGGTAAGACGATGGAAAATGTTAGGAACAGACAAAATATAAGACTTGCTACATCTTGGAAGCAAGCATCTAAATTAATTAATAGACCCAGTTTTCAAAGAGTAGACGTGTTTTCAGAGAACTTTTGTGCTCTCCATTTGGTTAAAGAGAGTATTGAAATGGATAAACCTATTTATATATGAACAACAATTCTTGACTTATCAAAATTATTAATGTATGACTACTTTTATAATAATTTGAAGAGGAGATATGTGGACGATATTAATCTACTATATATGGATTCAGACAGTTTTATTTTGAAAATAAATACAGAGGATATTTATAAGGATATGTCTGAGGATGTTAATATTTATGATACAAGAGATTATAAATCAGATAACAAACTATTCTCCACAAAGAATAAAAAGGTTATTGGAAAGTTTGAAGATTAATTGGGTGGAAAGATAATGAGTGAATTTCTAGGTTTGAGATCGAAGGCTTATGCTTATAAATATATTGATAATAATGTTGAAAAGAGTGATAAAAAGTTAAAGGGAGTAAAGAAAAATGTAATTAAAGAAACAATAAACTATGAACATTATTACAACTGTTTAACATTTAAGAAAGAAGAGTATAGAGAAATGAATACAATACAAAGTTATAAACATCTATTATATACAGAGGAGGTAAATAAGAAAGCATCGGGGGCTTTTGATGATAAGAGGTTTATTTTAGACAATGGAATTGATAGTATCCCTTATGGATATGAGTATTAAGATAAGTGATAAGCTAATATTAGGGTTAAGAAAATTTAAGTGTTAAGATAAACATAAGTGTTAAGATATTTAAAATATAAGTACAAGTGTTAAGATATACATAAGAATTAATAATAAAAAGGGAAGGGGGGGTTTAACGGCTACCGCCATCTTTGTTAACTGGTATATGAATGATAGAACCAAGCATTAACCAAACTAAAGAGTGGAGAAAATCACAGCCTTTTTATAAAAATGGAAAACATCACGAATGTGAGAAATATCAAATAAGCCTTATTGCAGAAATAACTAAAACAAAAGTGGATAAAACAAATAGGCAGATAAATTAAATACAAATAAGTTAGAGGATGTAAAGAAAATAAACATCCTTGAATGGACAGAAAGCTTTGATGGTTATCAAAAGTTCAATGGAAAAATAATTTACGACAAACTCAAAAATGATACGTGGCTCGGTAGGTGCTCAGACAAAAGCAATAAGAGGTTTACCATTTCATCTCTGCCCAACAAAGATACTTAAACCAAGAACCATCAACAAAGATACTTAAACCAAGAACCAAGATCAAACATACTATTTGTTTATCAATATTCTCGATGGTCATGAGTTCAATAAGAAAATTAAGTGATTCCCTAAAAAAGAACATAGGCAGATATTCGTTGGGGGCTCTCTACATGAGTTCAAAGAAAGGATGGCAGAAAATAGAGTGGAATGAGTGTTTTAGAATCAACAAATATTCATTGGTTCTCTGTATGTATGTAAAAGAATATGTGGTTTGTAGTTCCTATGGATTTGGTTTTAAAAAATGGGTTGGGATAAATTATTGGATAAAAATGGGAAAGTAGGGGGGATGATTCATAAGTTCCAATGCATTTCCCCCATTCACTTACATGTAAAATTGGGTGTGTTTTAGAATCAACAGAGGGTTTGGGCGTCTATTGAGGATTTAACTTTTGTTAATGGTTTCGATGGAAAAGGGAGAAACAGACGGATGTTTTTTTATGTTTTTGTTGGGTGTCCCATACGTTCCTACGCATTTCCCCATTCACTTACATGTAAAATTGGGTGTGTTTTAGAACCCCCATTTCTGTACCAACGGTGATGGATTTCCAAAACGCTCCTCAAAGTCTTATTGTACTTGTTTCATTGTCTTGTTTGTGTTTCTCCTCTTCTGGTACCACACCACTGATACCAACCTCTCTTCCACTGTAAATGGACTAGTGTCTGCCATCTTGGTTTAATATATTAGTTGTATAATCTAAAAAAAAAAACAGTATAAATACATGGTATAAACAAATCTTCTTAAATAAGAAGCTAAACACGTGTCCTGGGACTTGAGTCACCTTGTAGGCCCATGGTTTGAGGTGGTTTGAGGTGGTTTGAGGTGTCCAACAATTGAAAGTCAGGATTGGTTGTTTATGAGTAACTATGAATGCAAGACCAATGATGGTATTGATGATGATGATGCGAGAACACCGTGTTATATGATCATGATTTTAAAATGTTTGTGTTCACACAGGTTGTAGAGATTACTCACCATTATGGAGCTTCAGCAGAACTTGAACTGGCTCCAAGCACGACTACCTGTAATCTTACTGGTCAGTGGAAGAGACCATCGGGCGGGAGATGCACCAATCATTTCTTCATTCACTCATTAATCTATGAATGGAAAATAACATCAGACATGCGTTTATATCAATGGTAATACCTACCACCACGCGGCCATGGTAAGGGTTTAATAAGGTTCCAGAACAAAAGGTATAAAACTGTCTGGGACCGCATCCGCTTTGTACTAAAACTAAACTTGATGAAAACAACAACTGGGCCTTCCCTCCAGGTCTCCTAGACAGCTATTCACGACCATCATCCTCCCTCAATCCCCCCACCAAATTTTGCTTCAATGGCAGCATGTTAGTGGATAAGCTTCAGTGGAAGCATCCATGTTATCCATCCCCCTCAACTTTACCTGCACATCCCTTGTTTGTCCATCTCTGTATATTTTCTCCCTCCACCCTGTTGTTGTGGTTTCCCCCCTTCTCCTGCTTTTGCTTGTGTTGTTGTTGTGTTGCCCCAGTCAGTTCTGATTCCTTGTGTTCTTGTTGTGTCGCTCCACTCAGTTCTGATTCCTTGTGTTGTTGTTGTTGTTGTTGTTGTTGTTGTTATGTTGCTCCAGTCAATTCTGATTCCTTGTGTTTTGTTGTTGTTGTGTTGCCCAAGTCAATTATGGTTCCTTGTGTTGTTATTGTTGTTGTTGTTGTGTTGCCCCAATCAGTTCTGATTCCTTGTGTTTTGTTGTTGTTGTGTTGCGCCAGTCAGTTCTGATTCCATGTGTTGTTTTTGTTGTTGTTGTGTTGCCCCAGTCAGTTCTGATTCCTTGTGTTACTGTTGTGTTGCACCAGTCAGTTCTGATTCCTTGTGTGTTGTTGTTGTTGTGTTGCACTAGTCAAGTTCTAATTCACTATGTTGTTGTTGTTGTTGTTGTTGTTGTTGTGTTTGCCCAGTCAGTTCTGATTCCTTGTGTTGTCATTGTTGTTGTTGTTGTTGTTGTTGTGTTGCCCCAGTCAGTTCTGATTCCTTGTTTTACATTGCGTGCTGATCCATTCTGTGTTCTATGTCTTCCACGACTCTTGACTATTTAAATTAATAACAAACTAGTAATTGGCGTCCACCACCATTCTTGAACATGTTGTGGAATTTTCACCTTTATTCACTTTAAATTTGTTTTCTCCGCACCAGCTTGAGTCATTGACTCAAAACTCTCCACATAGGAGTGTCTACCCATGGAGAATTGTTTCAACAAACTCACTAAATCATTCGATGGTAAATGATGCCGGCGTTTCTGTTTTCTCTAAGCGTGGGTTTGTAGGGGTTGGAGTGTTTGGAGTGTTTGGAGTGTTTGTTTGGAGGGCTTGGAGTGTTTGGAGGGTTTGGAGTGTTTGGAGTGTTTGTTTGGAGGGCTTGGAGGGTTTGTAGGGTTTGAAAGGTTTGGAGGGTTTGGAGGGTTTGGAGGGTTTGGAGGATTTGAAGGATTTGAAGGATTTGAAGGATTTGGAGTGTTTGAAGGGTATGGTGGGTTTGGAGGGATTGGAGGGATTGGAGGGATTGGAGGGTTTGGGAGGTTTGTAGGGTTTTGCAAGGTTTTCATGGTCATAAACGTGTCCCCCTGTCATATGACCAGATCCTCAACTCTGATTGGTGTACGTTTGTGGGGACATATGGACAGACAGACAAACGCCGTTCTGGACGGCATTACTCCATGGCCTCCACTGTAAAAATATCACAACTTTGTGATAAATATTGTTACGTTTATGGGGGTAGATGGAAGAACCCCATCGTAAAGGTAGGATTGTATAATTGAAGCATGGACCGTGGATGCATAGGAGAAATCTCGATGTACTTAAGTAGGGAGACTGTAGCTTAAGATTGTTTATGTGTCTTCACAAGAGAGGTGTAGCACATGAGTGGTGAAGATAACTAGTTAGGGATTAGGGTTAGTTTGCTCCAGTATGTGATTTCCCTCTGTGACTTTCCCTTTACGTTTTATATTTACAAGGCTGGCAATGCAAAACCTCCATTTAACGACAACAACAGCCGACAGAACCCGAACATTGCCGATCGAACTAAGCCCCACCTCCAAAGGATCATAGGAAACAGGCCACGCCCGTGAGGGACATGATTGGCCCAGAGATTGTGGGCGGGGCAAACTGGGAGGGACGTCCGGTGATTGGCTCCGAAGAGGAGGAACGCTTGTAGTGCCTTCGACGCGTGGCGTTCGATGCCGCCATTATGGGCCACTTCCTGCGTGAGTGGCTACCCCAATTACAACAGCCGCCAAGCCTTCTAAAAGTACTCGTTGGGATGCCAAGCTAAGTGCAGGCTGAAGGGGTTATATTTTCATTTTATCCTTCCCTTGTGTGTTTTTGACACTGTGTGCAGGGTCCCTCAAAATAGGACTTAGTTTTACCTCAGCATTCATTTTATTTCTTGATTTATTTTCATTACATTTTATTTGTTGAATTTCCATGTCGTGTTAACTTGTTTGTGGGTTTGGGAATAAACCTGTGTGTTTCGTGAGATAAATACCTCACATCTCTTCCCTCCGCGCGTGCCAAAAATAACTGCTAAAAATTCTGCTGGTCACCTCGGGAGTAAAACTGTCTCGGTTATTCGTCCAAGGCTGGTCTTAACCAGCTACAGACAGGACAATATGAATCCAGTCACAAATAAGTCCAAAGTGTTGTACTGAATGCCTCTTAATAAAGGATAATTTGTACACAGGAAGTAGATAATCCCAGAAACATCAGATACCTGTTTGACTCACCTGTTTGTGTTGCAGGTTTGGTTCTGTGTCGCATGGTCATCTACAGCTACCTCGTCTCAGGTCATAACTGTGAAAGAGAACTATGAGGGAAACCTTCCGCATCGCATTGGACAGGTCAGGAAAACTCGAGAAAGTCACGGTGTTTCTTCCTAACAACAACAACAACAACAACAACAACAACAACAACAACAGGCATTTTAAGGCTATTTTCCCTGCTAGCGCGGGAGCGGGGACCGCAACAGCCTTGCGGTCCCCATGACCATCTTCTCCATTTTGCCCTATTTTCTACATCTCCCTTTGTTAATCCCCTTGCCGCATTTCTTCTTCCACCACCTTTAGCCAAGTCTTTCTCGGTCTTCCCCGTCCTCTACTTCCTTCTACATTCATTTCCATCACTCTTCTCAACCAGTCACTTTCATCCTTCCTCAACACATGACCAAACCATCTCAACCTGTTTCTCTTCACAGCATCAATCACAGGCTCTATTCCCATCATCTTTCGCAATTCATCATTTGTCTTCCTCTCTCTCAACGATACTCCGCACATCCACAGAACCATTCGCATTTACACCCTTTCCAGCCTTCGTTGCTGCTCTACGTTCATTACCCATGTCTCTCTCCCATAAATCATAACACTTAAACACAATAAATACATTAAACACAAACACAATAAATAAAACACAAAAACACAATAAGTAACACAATAAATCATAACAGTCTGATGCCTCTACTCTCTGTCGCTCCATTCTTCATCCCTCAGATCGGCAGTCTGCAGCCTCCTCAGTCTCTGCAGACCTGGACAAAATCACAGACTGGGCAAACAAGTGGAACATGTCTTTCAATCCTGACAAATCTCACACTCTTACGATGTCTCTCCGAAAAGACCGACTGGACAACCCTCCCATCCACTTTCTGAATAATCCTCTCCAAGAAGTTCTGTCACTCAAGCTTTTGGGTCTCACTATCTGCCATGATCTTTCCTGGGAAAACATTATTTCAAATCTGGCCTCCAAAGCCAGTAGCCGAATGGGCATCCTCCGTCGTGCGAAGTCCTTCCTTGGCACACCTGAGCTCCTCACCACATACAAGGCTTTCACCTGCAGCTCAATGGAATACTGCTCTCCCCTCTGGGCTGGTGCTCCTGCCTCACACCTAGCTCGGCTTCACGCTGTTGAAACCAAAGCGTTCAGAATCATTGGAATCTCCCGCAATGAAGCTAACTCCGAGGGCCTTTCACTCACTCACCGCAGGCAGGTTGGTGGTCTTTCCGTCTTCTGCCGACTCCTCTCTGGCCTTGCCCCCCCAGCTCTCTCTGGGCTCTGTCCCCCAAATATTCCTACAGGTCGCACAAGATCTGCCTGCAACCCTCTTATGGTTAAACTGCCAAAATCAAGACACTCTGCTCACGTTCACTCCGTCATTCCTCTTTTCTCCCACCTCTGGAACAAACTCCCTCACTCTCTTCAATCCCACTCCACCCTCCAGGTCTTTAAAACAGCTGTTCACCACCATCTCTTATCTTCCCCCATCCAAAACCTTGACCTTTTCTACCCCCACTAACTTCACCCCAAATCCACTTTTTTGAAATACCAACTTCTGGCCTGGAAGTCCTTGGTGTCCTTGTGTTTTATACTTCTCCCACCCCCCGCCCCCTTCCCACACCTCCTCCCCCCAAGCCCTCTCCCTCCCACAAATCTCCCTGCTCTCAAATGTTATGTTTGTGTGCTTCCCCTTCTCTCCCCCATCTTGTCTTCCGCTCCCTCTTTTTATATAATTTGTTTGTCTGGTTGATTTGTTTGTGAAATAAATGTTAGCTCTTTCACGAGCCTCGATTCGGTATACAAAAAAAAATAAAAAAATCTCACACATGCAGCATACACCTTTCCCTTCAGCTTGAACGACACTCCCCTCCTCGTCAACATGACACTCAGTTCCCGAAACTTCTTCCATGCACATCTCCCTCCAGCAACCATTGCCGAGTCTGATCCACCTTCTCCATTCAGCATGTCTCCAAGGTAGCTAAATATTTTCACACCTTCCAGTTTCACGCCGTCTCCAAGATCCAACTCAACATTTCCTCCATCTGCAGCTCCCTCTATGCACACCTTACATTTGAATGTAGCTGCCACACTGGTTAATGACCCTCTCAGACCACTACATTTTTGATGAACCAACTCAGCGCACATTGTACATTGAATGGAGTTCACTCCGACACCCTTCCTGCACACAGCACACGGCCACTTCCCAGTTCTTTCCACCTCAGCACATGCTTTACCACTTGCCATCACCTTCGTCTTTCCTATATTCACCTTCAGACCTTTTGTCTCCATACATTCCTTCCACTTGTTCATCTTTTCCTTCAGTCCATCAATACTTTCCGCAATCAACACCAGATCATCTGCATACAACAACTCCCACGGTAAACCCTCCTTTACGTTCCGAGCCAGCACCTCCATCACAGCTACAAATAGTCGTGGACTTAGTACCGACCCCTGATGCACTCCCACCTTCACCTCAAACTCACCACTGTTCCCGTCCTTCGTCCTTACAGCTGTGCGCGCTCTTTTGTACATTGCCATCACTACTCTGATCAACCATTCCTCCACTCCTAACTTCCTCAATGCCCATGTCACTACTTCACGTGGAACCCTATCGAATGCTTTCTCCAGATCAACAAACCCAAGAACAATACTGTTTCTTCCCAACTGGTTGTGTTAAAAAAAAAAAAAAAAAAAAAAACTTGGTAATTATGATGACAACATTAAGAGAAGTTCCGAGATAATTATCATTTTTAGCCACGCACGTCTGCCATTTTGCTCATCACTTTTTAAGGCCATAGACTTCAGGCCTCTAGTTTACATTTGAACATTGAACAGCAACAAAATACACCAAAATATTGACGTGATAGACACAACAAACCAGAATATTGATGTTCAATCATAAAATAAAGGTGCATTTTGAGGAAACAAAGGTTCATTTTGATTACAACTCATGAAGAGGAAATGATGCAATACAGGTTTTGTTCGGGAGTGATCACGTAAACGATCAATTAATTATTCACCCGCCCAAAAAAACGACAAAATGCGGAGGTGACGAAATGCGGATTGGAGGGAATAAAAAAATTGATTTTACTATATTTATTTATATCAAATATGGAAAAACACCTTTTAAGAGAAATACACCCGATTATTGATGTGATCGATAAAATCCACCTGAATATTGATGTGATCGATAAAATACACCTGAATATTGATGTGATGGCCAAAATACACCAGAATATTGACGTGATAGACAAAATACACCCGATTATTGATATGATCAACAAAATACACCAGAATATTGATGAGATGGCCAAAATACACCAGAATATTGATGAGATGGCCAAAATACACCAGAATATTGATGTGATGGCCAAAATACACCAGAATATTGATGTGATCGACAAACTACATCAGAATATTGATGTGATCGACAAAATACACGAGAATATTGATGTGATGGCCAAAATACACTGGTATATTGATGTGATCGACAAACTGCACCAGAATATTGATGTGATCGACAAACGACACCAGAGTATTGATGTGATAGACAAACTACACCAGAATACTGACGTGATGGACAAAATACATGCGATTATTGATATGATCAACAAAATACACCAGAATATTGATGGCATGGCCAAAATACACCAAAATATTGGTGTGATCGACAATCTACCCCAGAATTTTGATGTGATAGACAAAATACACCAGAGTATTGATGTGATGGCCAAAATACACCAGAATATTGATGTGATGGCCAAAATACACCAGAATATTGATGTGATGGCCAAAATACACCAGAATATTGATGTGATCGACAAACTACACCAGAATATTGATGTGATCGACAAACTACACCAGAATATTGACGTGATAGACAAAATACACCAGAATATTGATGTGATGGCCAAAATACACCAGAATATTGATGTGATGGCCAAAATACACCAGAATATTGATGTGATAGACAAAATACACCAGAATATTGATGAGATGGCCAAAATACACCAGAATATTGATGTGATGGCCAAAATACACCAGAATATTGATGTGATCGACAAACTACACCAGAATATTGATGTGATCGACAAAATACACGAGAATATTGATGTGATGGCCAAAATACACTGGCATATTGATGTGATCGACAAACTGCACCAGAATATTGATGTGATCGACAAACGACACCAGAATATTGATGTGATAGACAAACTACACCAGAATACTGACGTGATGGACAAAATACACCCGATTATTGATATGATCAACAAAATACACCAGAATATTGATGGCATGGCCAAAATACACCAAAATATTGGTGTGATCGACAATCTACCCCAGAATTTTGATGTGACAGACAAAATACACCAGCATATTGATGTGATGGCCAAAATACACCAGAATATTGATGTGATGGCCAAAATACACCAGAATATTGATGTGATGGCCAAAATACACCAGAATATTGATGTGATGGGCAAAATACACCAGAATATTGATGTGATCGACAAACTACACCAGAATATTGATGTGATCGACAAAATACACGAGAATATTGATGTGATGGCCAAAATACACTGGCATATTGATGTGATCGACAAACTGCACCAGAATATTGATGTGATCGACAAACGACACCAGAATATTGATGTGAAAGACAAACTACACCAGAATACTGACGTGATGGACAAAATGCACCCGATTATTGATATGATCAACAAATACACCAGAATATTGATGGCATGGCCAAAATACACCAAAATATTGGTGTGATCGACAATCTACCCCAGAATTTTGATGTGATAGACAAAATACACCAGAATATTGATGTGATGGCCAAAATACACCAGAATATTGATGTGATTGCCAAAATACACCAGAATATTGATGTGAAGGCCAAAATACACCAGAATATTGATGTGATCGACAAACTACACCAGAATATTGACGTGATAGACAAAATACACAAGAATATTGATGTGATGGCCAAAATACACCAGAATATTGATGTGATGGCCAAAATACACCAGAATATTGATGTGATAGACAAAATACACCAAAATATTGATGTGATAGACAAACTACACCAGAATATTGATGTGATCGACAAACTACACCAGAATATTGATGTGATAGACAAAATACACCAGAATATTGATGTGATGGCCAAAATACACTGGCATATTGATGTGAAAGACAAAATACACCAAAATATTGATGTGATAGACAAACTACACCAGAATATTGACGTGATAGACAAAATACACCAGAATATTGACTTGATAGACAAAATGCACCAGAATATTGACGTGATTGACAAAATACACGAGAATATTGATGTGATAGACAAAATGCACCCAAATATTGATGTGATAGACAATATACACCAAAATCTTGATGTGGTAGACAAACTACACCAGAATATTGATGTGATAGACAAAATACACCAGAATATTGACTTGATAGACAAAATGCACCAGAATATTGATGTGATAGACAAAACACATGAGAATATTGATTTTGATAGACAGACCTACACCTAAATATCGACGTGATAGACAAAATACACGAGAAGATTGATGTGATAGACAAAATACAACAAAATGTTGATGTGATAGACAAACTACACCAGAATATTGACGTGATAGAGAAAATACACCAGATTATTGATGTGAACGACAAACTACACCAGAATATTGACGTGATGGCCAAAATACACCAGAATATTGAGGTGACAGACAAAATACACCAGCTTATTGACATGATTGAAAAAATATACCCGAATGTGGATGTGATGGCCAAAATACACCCGAATGTTGATGTGATGGCCAAAATACACCCGAATGTTGATGTGATGGCCAAAATACACCCGAATGTTGATGTGATGGCCAAAATACACCCGAATGTGGATGTGATGGCCAAAATACACCCGAATGTTGATGTAATGGCCAAAATACACCCGAATGTTGATGTGATGGCCAAAATACACCAGAATGTTGATGTGATTGACAAACTACACCAGAATATTGATGTGATAGACAAAATACACGAGAATATTGACGTGACAGACAAAATACACCAGAATATTGATGTGATAGACAAGATAAGAATGGCTTGTGTTGGTTCAATACAATAGTTTATTGAGAGATTTCATATTCCAAAAACGATAAACACCATTCCTGCGAAAACGAAACGAAGATGCAGCTTACAATGTCGTCCTTGTGATTTACAAATCGTTATTCTGCAAAACTCGATATAACCCATATATTTATGCACTGCTATTGAATGCTTCATTTCAGAAACCGATACAACCGTTTTTTTTCTGCAAAACTTGATATATCCATTTAATCAATCATTGCACAGCATCATATTCTCGTGATGAAATATGTCTATGCCCATGTTCTGATGGCTTTGCCTCGCTAAAGATGCCAAAAAACACCAAATAAGCAAATTTATCTTGAAACAAGAAGAAACAAGTGTGATCGACAAACATCATTATACATACCTGCACCAAGTTTTAATTTAAATCCCTTAAGCTGCTCATAAGTTATCACATTTTTACCTGACATGACCTCTGACCTTTCACATCTTGATGCCATAATTCAATCAGTTCATCTTTGCATCATATATATATACATATATATATACAGTCACGTGAAAAAGTAAGTACACCCCATGTAAAGTTTTGACTTTGTCAACATATTTCAACATACAGCTATTTGATCTTCATTTCAACAATATTGATAGATAAAGGTGATATCTATCTATAATGCCAGTAATCTCTGTGTGTCTGTCTGTGACCGCTGTTTCTCGACAACCACGGGTCCGATATACTTTAAACTTGCCAGGTATATTGCTGGGGACCCGAGGATGTGCCTTTTCAAGGTTTCATATTAATCGGACAAGTAGTTAGCGAGCTATGTCCAAAAAACGATTCAACCCCCTGACAAAATTTTCCCCCTGACAAGGTGGAAAAGTTTCTGTCAACCCTCGACTCTGATTCTGCAACTGGACCCGACGGCATCAGCCCACGGGTCCTAAAATCCTGCTCTGCTGCTCTATCTCACCCTCTCTCTGTTCTCTTCACCCTCTCTTTTGCTCAAGGTCAACTGCCATCTGCTTGGAAATCAGCCAACATCACCGCTTTGCACAAAAAAGGTGCAAAAACAGATCCTAGCAACTACAGACCAATCAGCCTTCTCCCAATTATCAGCAAAGTCATGGAATCCATCATTGCTTCTGATATGAAATCTTTCCTCTTCTCCAATGGCTTGATCTCTGATCATCAATTTGGTTTCAGACCAGGTCACTCTACTCTGGACATGCTGCTTCTGCTGTCTCAACAATGGATGGAGGTCCTCAATGCCAAACAGGAAATTAGAGCTGTCTCCCTCGACATATCACGTGCCTTCGACACGGTCTGGCACCCCGCTCTGCTCACCAAACTCTCCTCCTTTGGTATCCATGGAAATCTCCACGCATGGCTGGCGGACTTCCTCTCTAGTCGTCGTCAACGTGTGGCCCTGAATGGGTTTCTCTCATCTCCTCTTCCTGTTCAGGCTGGAGATCCCCAAGGCAGTGTTCTGGGCCCCGTGCTTTTTCTGGTCTTCATCAATGATCTCTCTGACTCTCTCGAAAATCCTCTCTATCTCTTTGCTGATGACTCCACTCTCTGCCGCTCCATTCCTCTTCCCTCAGATCGGCAGTCTGCTGCCTCCTCACTCTCTGAAGACCTGGACAAAATCACAGACTGGTCAAACAAGTGGAACATGTCTTTCAATCCTGACAAATCTCACACTCTTACTATGTCTCTCCGAAAAGATCGACTGGACAACCCTCCCATCTACTTTCTCAACAATCCTCTCCAAGAAGTTCTGTCGCTCAAGATTTTGGGTCTCACTATCTGCCATGATCTTTCTTGGGAAAACCACATTTCCAAGCTGGCCTCCAAAGCCAGTCGCCGACTGGGCATCCTCCGTCGTGCGAAGTCCTTCCTCGGCACACCTGAGCTCCTCACCACATACAAGGCTTTCATCCGCAGCTCAATGGAATACTGTTCTCCCCTATGGGCCGGTGCTCCTGCCTCACACCTAGCTCGGCTTCACGCTGTTGAAACCAAAGCTTTCAGAATTATTGGAATCTCCCGCGATGAAGCTATCTCTGAGGGCCTTTCACTCACTCACCGCAGGCAGGTAGGTGGTCTTTCTGTCTTCTACCGACTCCTCTCCGGCCTTGCACCCCCAGCTCTCTCTGTGCTCTGTCCCCCAAATATTCCTACAGGTCGCACAAGATCTGCCAGCAACCCTCTGATGGTTAAACTGCCGAAATCTCGGCTCTCCGCTCACCTTCACTCTTTCATTCCTCTTTTCTCCCGCCTCTGGAACAAACTCCCTCACTCCCTTCAATCCCACTCCTCCCTCCAGG
Source organism: Myxine glutinosa (assembly GCF_964187855.1). Classification (NCBI taxonomy): domain Eukaryota; kingdom Metazoa; phylum Chordata; class Myxini; order Myxiniformes; family Myxinidae; genus Myxine; species Myxine glutinosa. Next base: position 2,843,115 of record NC_136262.1, on the reverse strand, counting down.
TCTTTAAAACAGCTGTTCACCACCATCTCTTATCTTCCCCCATCCAAAACCTTGATCTTTTCTACCCCCGCTAATTCACCCCAGATCCACCTTGTTTGAAATTCCAACTTCTTTCCTGGAAGTCCTGGCAGTGTCCATATGTTTTATACCTCTCCCACTGCCCCCTTCCCACGCCCCCCCCCCAAAGCCCTCGCCCTCTCTCAGATCTCTCGATGTCTCCATGTCTCTCGGTCCCTGCTCTCAAATGTTGTGTTTGTGTCCTTCCCCCTCTCTCCCCATCTTGTCTACCGCTCCCTATGTTATATGTTTTATGTGTCGGTTTGTCTTTCTGTGTGATTAATGTTCGCTCTTTCACGAGCCTCGATATTGTATACAAAAAAAAAAAAAAAAAAAAAAAAAAAACCAATCAGAGAGCAGCGAGCTATCACGTGTGCCGAACGTGGCGAACAGACTCTGCCTCGGACGGCACATTTGAGAGCGTATTCATTTATTTCACGTTGGCAAACTATGTTGGCGTTAAACTATGTTTTAAAACTAATTAAAACTACTTTGCGATTCTTTCGCTTTCCTGCGCATTTGTGCACGCTATGGCGATTTCTTTACCAAACTCCGCAAGCCGTTCGCTTTGGACCAAACCATTTCATGTAAATAGAGGGGGGGGATTGTCACCGTACTCGCAAGCCGTTCGCTTTGGACCAAACCATTTCATGTAAATAGAGGGGGGGGGGGATATAATTTTAGATATATATATAGTACGGGCATGCCCTAGTAATATAACAAATATCATGTAACATTTACATTTTGTCGTCCATTGTATCTATCTATAATTCCAGTAATCTCTGTGTGTCTGTCTGTCTGTATGTATGTATGCGACCGCTGTTTCTCGACAACTACCGGTCCGATATACTTGAAACTTGCCAGGTATATTGCTGGGGACCCGAGGATGTGCCTTTTCAAGGTTTGAAATTAATCGGACAAGTGGTTCCCAAGGTATGGTCACCGTACTCGCAAGCCGTTCGCTTTGGCTTTGCGAATGGACCAAACCATTTCATGTAAATAGAGGGGGGGGGGGGGGTTCTGTGGTCGTTGCGAATGGACCAAACCATTTCATGTAAATAGAGGGGGGGGGGGTTCTGTGGTCGTTACTGCCACGTGGTTTCAAAGTTTTTTTTTGTTGTTGTTGTTTGCACGCATGTTTTTTTGCACGCACGTACGGGCAAGCACGTACGGGCGTGCCCGTACGTGCGGGCACGCCCTAGTAATTTAAATAAACATAAATGCAAATTTCACATGTGGAAAAAGTAAGTACACCCCTACATTTATCACTACTTCAAATAATTAAAATTACGATCAGGTGCATCAGCTCGGGTGCAAATGATTAGAACATCGTTAGAGAGGATCTTGGAGGAACCTGTCTTATTTTAAAACCTCAGACATTTAGTTTGGTTTGCTCTTTGTTGTTGAAGTGTGCGGCGTCACCATGCCTAGATCAAAAGAGCTCTCTGGGGCCTTCAGAAAGAAGGTTATAGATGCCTACGAGTCTGGGAAGGGATTTAAAAAGATCTCCAAACAATTTGAAATCAATTATTCGACTGTCCGGAAGATCATCTACAAGTGGAGAAGATTCCAAACAACTGCCAACTTGTTCAGGCCAGGCCGCTCCAGCAAGTTCAGCCCGAGAGCAGACCGAAAGATGCTGAAAGAAGTCTCAAAGAACCCCAGAATGTCATCACGGGACCTACAGGTAGCTCTTGCCACTGTTGATGTCAAAGTTCACGAGTCTACCATTAGAAAGAGGCTGCACAAATTTGATCTACATGGGAGGTGTGCCAGGAGGAAACCTTTGCTGTCCAGAAAGAACATCAGGGCAAGACTAAAGTTTGCCAATAAACACCAGGGAAAAGACCAGCACTTCTAGAACAATGTGTTCTGGACAGATGAGTCAAAGGTAGAGCTATTTGGCCACAGTACCAGAAGACATGTTTGGCGAAAACCAAACACAGCATTTGACCACAAGAACCTGATACCAACTGTAAAGCATGGTGGTGGAAACATTATGGTTTGGGGCAGCTTTGCTGAATCAGGGCCTGGGCAGCTCACCATCATAGAATCCACTATGAATTCTTCATTGCACCAGAGGGTGCTTGAGGATAATGTGAGGCCATCTGTCGGGAAGTTGAAGCTCAACCGAAGGTGGACCTTGCAACACGACAATGACCCTAAACATACCAGTAAATCCACCAAGGAATGGCTGAAAAGAAAGAAATGGAGGATTCTGGAATGGCCAAGTCAAAGCCCGGATCTAAATCCTATCGAGATGTTGTGGGGGGATTTGAAACGAGCTGTGCATGCAAGAAACCGCTCAAACATCGCACAGCTGCAATAATTCTGCATTTAGGAGTGGGCAAAAATTTCTCCCAGTCGATGTCAGAGACTGGTAGACAGTTATAAGAAACGCCTACTTGAGGTTGTTTCTGCCAAAGGGGGCAATACCACCTATTAGAGCCAAGGGTGTACTTACTTTTTCCACATGCGAAATTTGCATTTATGTTTATTTAAATTATACAATGGACTACAAAATGTAAATGTTTCATGATATTTGTTATATTAAATCACCTTTATCTATCAATATTGTTGAAATGAAGATCAAAAAGCTGTATGTTGAAATATGTTGAAAAAGTCAAAACTTTACATGGGGTGTACTTACTTTTCACGTGACTGTATATATTTACAGTGCATTCAGAAAGTGTTCCGACCCCTTCACTTTTTTCACATTTTGTTATGTTGCAGCCTTATGCTGAAATCGTTTAAATTCATTTTTTCCCTCATCAATCTACACTCAATACCCCATAATGACAAAGAGAAAACAGGATTTTAGAAAGTTTTGCAAATTTATTAAAAAGAAAAAACTGAAATATCACATTGACATAAGTATTCATACCCTTTGCTATGACACTTGAAATTTAGCTCAGGTGCCTCCCATTTCTCTTGATCATCTTTGAGATGTTTCTACACCTTGATTGGAGTCCACCTGTCGTAAATTCAATTGATTGGACATGATTAGGAAAGGCACACACCTGTCTATATAAGGTCTCACCGCTGACAATGCATATCAGAGCAAAAACCAAGCCATGAGGTCGAAGGAACTGCCTGCAGAGCTCAGAACCAGGATTGTGTCGAGGCACAGATCTGGGGAAGCCTACAAAAAAATTCTGCTGCATTGAATGCTCCCAAGAGCACAGTGGCCTCCATAATTCTTAAATGGAAGAAGTTTGGAACAACCAGGATTCTTCCTAGAGCTGGCCGCCCGGCCAAACTGAGCAATCGGGGGAGAAGGGCCTTGGTAAGAGAGGTGACCAAGAACCCGATGGTCACTCTGGCTGAGCTCCAGAGATCCTGTGTGGAGATTGGAGAAACCTCCAGAAGGACAACCATCACTGCAACCCTCCACCGATCTGGGCTTTATGGCAGAGTGTCCAGACGGAAGCCTCTCCTCAGTGAAATACAAATTAAAGCCCACAGAATCTTGTTTCTCACAGTCTGAGAGTCCTTTAGGTGCTTTTTTTTTTACAAAATCCAAGCAGGCTTTCATGTGTCTTTCACTGAGGAGAGGCTACCGTCTGGAGGTGTGTGCCTTTCCAAATCATGTCCAATCAATTGAATTTACCACAGGTGGACTCCAATCAAGGTGTCGGAACATCTCAAAGATGATCAAGAGAAATGGGAGGCACCTGATCTAAATTTCAAGTGTCATAGCAAAGGGTCTGAATACTTATGTAAATGTGATATTTCAGTTTTTTCTTTTTAATAAATTTGCAAAACTTTCTAAAATCCTGTTTTCTCTTTGTCATTATGGGGTATTGAGTGTAGATTGATGAGGGGAAAAATGAATTTAAACGATTTCAGCATAAGGCTGCAACATGACAAAATGTGAAAAAAGTGAAGGGGTCTTAATACTTTCTGAATGGACTGTTTATGTGTATGTATGTGTGTGTATATATATATATATATATATATATATATAGATATATATATATATATATATATATATATATATATAGATAGATAGATACTATCATGTGATTCCTCAGGTGAACACCACAATGATCACGAATGGCCAATAGCGAGCTTCAACTCCGAGGAATTGATCAAATGTGGATTTTTATCATATGCGCTGGCGGAAGAAAGGGGAGGGGAGGAAGCTGAAGTGCTTACCTGAGTGATCCCGCTAGGCAGTCTTCAACCTACAAAAAGTAACTCAAAATGAAACTGGATGTAAAATGTACAGAAAATAACGAAGGGGTTTATTAAATGAAATGCGGGGACATAAAAAGCGCGACTATAACTAAAGTCCTAAATGGAGCGCTCCCTCTCCAGACTTTGAAACACAGACGAAGGGAAGGATAACCTGGAAAATAAAAACGTGTGGTTATTTGCATTTAGCTCATTTGGCTTGAACCTCGTCAGGGTCTGCAAATGGTAGCATTGCGCGCGAAGCGCGCGCATTGGCGTGAAACAGGCCTCACTTGGCCTCGATGAAGGCCTCTTGAGCGTTCATCCACACATCGTTTCTGCCTGGCAAAACTTCAGCTCTCCATTTGCAGCTCTTCCTCCTCACGTCAGACGAACAGGGGAAAGAGGATACGATGCCGGCACACAACCGCTTCCGCCAGAACCAAGGTCCAGAACGTCAAGACAGGGGGTAGAATCGTCAGCGCTCAACCGTCTTTCACCAGAGTCCAATATCAAGGGAGAAAGATGTTGGTCAGCGCGTTCTTTTATCGGCCGTCTCGTGACGTCATCTGTGACTCTCCACCAATCAGCCCGCAGGCCACCACTGCATGCTCAGCTCTCCACCAGTCAGTGTGCCGCTTCTTGCTCACCCTTCTTTCACCAATCAGTGAGTGCCTTCTTGCTCCGCCCTGGCCAATCAGCGAGTCCCTTCTTACTCCAGCCTTCTTGTTGGTCAACTCCCGCCCTGTCCTTCTGGGCGTGGCTCTCGGCCTGCCCGAGCGATGTGTGCCTGCCAGGTGGGATTGTTAGCCCTATTGCTTGATGCCTGGCTTCCAGTTGGTTTTTATTATTCAGTGTCGTTTAATGGGCACTTTCTCACCAGTGTCTATGGTGTGGTGCCAAAAGGGACAAAGGAAATAAATCACTGAGGTTTGACGAACAGGGGAATTAACATAATCCCTTTTAGCAGTTAACATGCCCCATTCCTCGTAATGGGGAGAAGGATACACCTTAATCCGATATCCGGGCTAAACAGGTCCTCTGCTTATTACATGGAGGTGGTTCTTTTTCTTCACGACAGCTGGAGCATGATACGTACACAAATCTACCTGACTCTACATATCACTACCCCACCGACATAACGATACTTATACCAAATTTCCTCAAAATCCCATCACTTGTTCACAAGTTGGTGTAGCAACATAAATTTTACTTAATATGACCTTTGACCTTTGACCCCAAAATCTAATCAGTTCATATTTACCTCATTATACATACCTGCCCCAAGCTTGACAAAGATCCTTTCAGCCGTTCTCAAGTTATCACGGCAAAGAAAAGCTATCACGGACGGATGGACGGACGGACAATCAGACGGACAACCCGAAAACATAATGCCTACGGCGACTTCGTCAGAGGAGGCATAAAAATACCTGAAGGGATGGCAACAGAGTCCACACTCACAAACCATTAAGTGAGGGAGTCTCAGATTATTGTGATGGAGCACTGATTATGGCTTTTCTCTTTGGCACTGGTTGGTACTACCAACAAAATGTGACCTCAAAATCAGCCATTGCTATGGAAAAACCCTAAAAATTGAAGAGAATGCAATTTGAATACACTCCTGCCTTGTTGAATGTCCTGCAAAATCCGAGCATGATTGGCTCTTGCTTTCGCCGGAATGGCTTTCAAAGCTGACGTGACCTGCAAGCCAGAGTTGGACTGATGAATCCGAAGCAACACCCCCATAACTTTGGGGTTATTGTCTCATGAACTTTTTTATTGAAATTAACGCTGTTTCACAGTGCATTAATGAGTCTAATGAAATTCCTGGTGATCCTGTGATGCCTTAATACCAAAGAAAATTTGTTATGGATTTGTCTGCTTTTGCAAAAAAAACTCAGGTTGTGGATTTATCTGCTTTTGCAAAAAAAACTCAGGTTGTGGATTTATCTGCTTTTGACGCAAAACAAATTGAAAAGTATCAAATTCTAATGTTATTATTATATTTAGATTTGTGAATGAACGATGGATTTGTCTACAAACCCTTTATACTTATAATTGTTTGATCAAAGCAAACTCATAGCTCTCACTTTTCTTTGCAGATTGGCGCCTCGGTGTCTGCGGGGACCTTTGCGATTCAATCGGGAGCAGGGAATGAGTTTGGTATCGAGAACACGACTGGGTGGCTACTGGCACTGAAAAGTTTTGACAGGGAGGCAAAAGACGTCTACCTGTTGCAGGTAACTTTGTGCTTACTATGAATATACATAACAAGGTCACACATGGTCACAGTGACATGCCATCGCATCATAGAAAGGTTATGAAAGTAACTTTAAAAACAATAGGAACAAAAAGTGACTAAAGTTAGAATTTCATACATAGACACGAAACATTGATTGTAATGTCATGTTGATTCCTTGGTTCAATATAAATTATTACCTCCACCACCTAAGGCGATGGAGGTTATGTTTTCACCCCTGCCTGTTTGTCCATTTGTTACTTGGCAAAAATTTTTTTGACAAGTATGTTGATCACTCTGGTTTGTGTGTGTGTGTGTGTGTGTGTGTGTGTGTGTGTGTGTGTGTGTGTGTGTGTGTGTGTTTCTCTGTCCGCTCACTTATACTTGCCTACAGGTCACAATTTTAAACCGATCTTCACGAAACTTCAACAAATGGTAGAGTTCGTGTTCCGACAAAATGCTATATATTTTTTAGGTCAAAAGGTCAACATAGGCCAAAATTTCTAAAATCCTCAATTTTCATCCGATTGACTTGAAATTTGAATATGATTTGCATATCAGCGAACTGAATTCAACCACCAACTATTTTTGAGATCAACATCGGTCACCAGGTCAACATAGGGCAAAGGTCAACCACTTGTTTCAAATTTCTAAAATCCTCAAATTTCATCCGATTGACTAGAAATCTTAATAGGATTTGCATATCAGTTAACTGAATTCAACCACCAACTATTTTTTAGATCAACATAGGTCCAAAAGGTCAGCATAGGCCTAAGGTCAACCACTTATCTCACATTTCTAAAATCCTCAATTTTCACCCGCTTGACTTGAAATCTGAATATGATTTGTATATCAGTTTACTGAAACCAACCACCAACTAATTTTGAGGTCATCATCGGCGAAAAGATCAACAAAGGCCAAATTTCTAAAATTGTCAATTTTCATCCGATTAACTTAATTTGAAGACGATTTGCATATCAGGTCTCATAATTCAACCACCAATTCTTTGTAAGGTAAAAAGGAATGCTCTACTGAGTGCCATTCTACTTTGTTCTCTTTTCCCAAGTGTCGCTCTATGAGTGATTTTTAATCTGTGTGTTTGTCTGTCCGCTCACTTATACTTGCCTACAGGTCACAATTGTAAGCTGATCTTCACGAAACTTCACCAAATGGTAGAGTTGGTAGTCCAACAGAATCCTATTTATTTTTGAGGTCAAAAGGTCAAAAAAGTCAAAAGGTCAACATAGGTCAACCACTTTTTTGGAATTTCCTAAAATCCTCAATTTTCATCTGATTGACTTGAAATTTGAATATGATTTGCATATCAGCTAACTGAATCCAACCACCAACTATTTTTGAGATCAACATAGGTCAGAAGGTCAACATAGGCCAAAGGTCAACAACATTTTCAAATTTCTAAAATCCTTAATTTTCATCTGGTTGACTTGAAATTTGAATAGGATTTTCATATCGGGCAACTGAATTCCACCACCAATTCTTTGTAAGGTAAAAAGGATGCTCTACTGAGTGCCATTCTAGTTTGTTTTTGTTTTTTGCCAAGTGTCGCTCTATGAGTGATTGATCATCTGTCTGTTTTTGAACAAGATATCTTAAAAAGTTGTGGACATATTTGGACTAAATTTGGTGGAGAGGTTGCATATGTGACAAGGACGAGTTGATTCAACTTTGATGAAGATTCGGATCCGGATTCAGCTCTTCGCCATTGGGAGATATGGCCAAAATCGATATATAGAACGATATCTCAAAAAGTTGTGGACGGATTCAGACAAGATTTTGTGGAGAGGTATGTGACAAGGACGAGTTGATTCAACTTTGATGAAGATTCGGATCCGGATCTGGCTCTTCACCATTGGGAGATATGGCCAAAATCGATATATAGCACGATATCTCAAAAATTATGGACGGATTTGGGCGAAACTTGGTGGACAGATTGGGTGTGTGATAAGATCGATTCGATTTTGGTGAAGATTTGAGTATGGAATCGAATAGGAGAATTATTTAAATTTTTAAGTGATTCTTCACCCTTGAGAGATCAGACCAAAAGCGATATATAACATGATATTTTAAAATGTTATGGACGTGTTATGACTAAACTTGGTGGACGAGTTGGTTTGGTGACAAGAACAAGCTGATTTGATTTTGGTTCAGGTTCGAATCCAGATCCGGCCAATCGGTGGGATATAAAATCATTAACTGTTCAACCTAGCGGAGGTGTGCTCTCTACCGAGTGTTGGTGTTGTTTGTCATGCATCGTTTTGTTATTGCGCATAATGGAATTATAAAGGGTAGCGGTAACCTTCGACAATATAGTGGAATTATGAAGATTACATTTGTATTTTATTATTTGGTGGAATTACTATATTACACTATATTACACAATATAGTGGAATTATGAAGATTACATTTGTATTTTATTATTTGGTGGAATTACTATATTACACTATATTACACAATATAGTGGAATTATGAAGATTACATTTGTATTTTATTATTTGGTGGAATTACTATATTACACTATATTACACAATATAGTGGAATTATGAAGATTACATTTGTATTTTATTATTTGGTGGAATTACTATATTACACTATATTACACAATATAGTGGAATTATGAAGATTACATTTGTATTATATTATTTGGTGGAATTACTATATTACACTATATTACACAATATAGTGGAATTATGAAGACAACAAAAACAGGATGTGCTCAAATTGTCTCGTCATTTCATGCACCTACAGGTGATGGTGACTGACGATGAAAGCAAACCTCTTGATGGACCCATCGCCGTACAGGTTCAAATTACTGATGATAATGACCATAAACCAATATTTGAGAAGAAGCTTTATGAAGGATCAGTGCGCCAAAAATCACGGCCAGGTATGTTGTTTGCGTATGCTATCACCCCAGGTGAAATGAAAAATACACTGAAGCAAAGCCCCTGCACATTGTGAAACATATTATTTGTTTCCAAGTTGTCCCAAAATCCTACTCAATCATTTGGCCATTGCTTGAGCTACACCAGAATGTTGGTATAAAACGGCGGATTAAGCTTGGATTCGTTGATTAGATGTTAATTAGTTGTATATTCGTCGATTCATCTTAGATTCGTTTTGATTCGTTGACTAATCTTGGATTCGTTTTGATTAGCTTCCCCACTGAAGGTGGACACAGGTGATGTTTCACCACTGTCTCCCTTCTTGTTCGTTACTTGCGGAAATTCGAAGATTTCTCAAGTATATTGTTTGGTAATGTGTGTTATTCTGTCTGTTTGATACATGTCAATTGCCTGCAGGTCACAATTTCAAACCCATCTTCAGGAAATCACCAAGTGGTAAAGTTGGTCATAAGAAAGAAACCTTTTATTGATTTTGAGGTCAAAAGGTCAACATACAGTCACGTGAAAAAGTAAGTACACCCCATGTAAAGTTTTGACTTTTTCAACATATTTCAACATACAGCTATTTGATCTTCATTTCAACAATATTGATAGATAAAGGTGATATAATATAACAAATATCATGAAACATTTACATTTTGTAGTCCATTGTATAATTTAAATAAACATAAATGCAAATTTCGCATGTGGAAAAAGTAAGTACACCCTTGGCTCTAATAGATGGTATTGCCCCCTTTGGCAGAAACAACCTCAAGTAGGCGTTTCTTATAACTGTCTACCAGTCTCTGACATCGACTGGGAGAAATTTTTTGCCCACTCCTCCATGCAGAATTCTTTCAGCTGTGCGATGTTTGAGTGGTTTCTTGCATGCACAGCTCCTTTCAAATCCCCCCACAACATCTCGATGGGATTTAGATCCGGGCTTTGACTTGGCCATTCCCGAACCCTCCATTTCTTTCTTTTCAGCCATTCCTTGGTGGATTTACTGGTATGTTTAGGGTCATTGTCATGTTGCAAGGTCCACCTTCGGTAGAGCTTCAACTTTCCGACAGATGGCATCACATTATCCTCAAGCACCCTCTGGTACAATGAAGAATTCATAGTGGATTCTATGATGGTGAGCTGCCCAGGCCCTGATGCAGCAAAGCTGCCCCAAACCATAATATTTCCACCACCATGCTTTACATTTGGTATCAGGTTCTTGTGGTCAAATGCTGTCTTTGGTTTTCGCCAAACATGTCTTCAGGTACTGTGGTCAAATAGCGCTACCTTTGACTCATCTGTCCAGAGCACATTGTTCCAGAAGTGCTGGTCTTTGCCTCAGTGTTCATTGGCAAACTTTAGTCTTGCCCTGATGTTCTTTCTGGACAGCAAAGGTTTCCTCCTGGCACACCTCCCATGTAGATCAAATTTGTGCAGCCTCTTTCTAATGGTAGACTCGTGCAGTTTCACATCAACAGTGGCAAGAGCTACCTGTAGGTCCCGTGATGACATTCTGGGGTTCTTAGAGACTTCTTTCAGCATCTTGCGGTCTGCTCTTGGGCTGAACTTGCTGGGGCGGGCTGGCCTGAACAAGTTGGCAGTTGTTTGGAATCTTCTCCACTTGTAGATGATCTTCCGGACAGTCGAATGATTGATTTCAAATTGTTTGGAGATCTTTTTAAATCCCTTCCCAGACTCGTAGGCATCCATAACCTTCTTTCTGAAGGCCTCATAGAGCTCTTTTGATCTCGGCATGGTGACGCCGCACACTTCAACAACAAAGAGCAAACCAAACTAAATATCTGAGGTTTAAATAAGACAGGTTTCTCCAAGATCCTCTCTAACGATGTTCTAATCATTTGCACCTGAGCTGGTGCACCTGATTCTAATTTTAGGCATTTGAAGTAGTGATAAATGTAGGGGTGTACTTACTTTTTCCACATGCGAAATTTGCATTTATGTTTATTTAAATTATACAATGGACTACAAAATGTAAATGTTTCATGATATTTGTTATATTATATCACCTTTATCTATCAATATTGTTGAAATGAAGATCAAATAGCTGTATGTTGAAATATGTTGAAAAAGTCAAAACTTTACATGGGGTGTACTTACTTTTTCACGTGACTGTAAGCCAAAGGTCAACAAACAAACCTTGATCAACTTTCTAAAATCTTCAATTTTCATCCGATTGACTTGAAATTTAAGTCTAAAATAGGGGAGGGAGTGGAGAGGAGTGGGTGGGGTGGGGGAGGGGGTAGGAAAAGGGAGGGTATCAGGAGGGGAGGGAAGATAGAGAGGGGAAGGGGGGATGGTGGGGGAAGGAAAAGGGGTGGGAGAGAGAGAGGGGAGGGAGAGGAGTGTGGGAGAGACAGAGGGGAGGGGTATGAGTTGAGTGTTGGAGAGACAGAGAGGTGTGGGGAGGGAGAGGAGTGTGGGAGAGACAGAGAGTGGTGGGGAGGGAAAGGAGTGTGGGAGAGACAGAGAGGAGCGTGGAGGGAGAGGAGTGTGGGAAAGACAGAGAGAGGTGGTGGAGGGAGAGAGAGGAGGGGGAGTGGAGAGTGGGGGTAGCAGTGAAGGGGGGAGGGGAGGGTGAAGGGTGAGGGGAGGGTGAAGGGTGAGGGGAGGGGTAGTGAAGGCAGCATGAGGAGAGGGGGAGGCAGCGTGAGGGGAGGGGAAGCAAAGGCAGCATGAGGAGAAGGGAAAGCAAAGGCAGCATGAGGAGAATGGGAAGTGAAGGCAGCATGAAGAGAGGGGAGGGGAAGGTAGTGTGAGGAGAGAGGAATGGAAGGTGGCGTGAGCAGAAACAGGAAGGCAGCATGAGCGGAGGAGAATGGAAGGTAGTGTGAGAGAAGGGGAAGGGAAGGCAGCGCCAGCGAATACGAGTATCTGTGGGGAATAGTGACCAGGGATGGCAAGTCAGATGTGGTGGTGTGGAGGAGGATTCAGGTGGGAGTGAATGCATGGAGGAGGGTGGGGGGTGTGATGGCAGACAGAAAGATTTCAAGGAGAGTGAGAGGAAAGGTTCTGATATATTGTGTAATGCCGGCCTACCTTTATGGTCTTTAAAGGTGGCACTGACAGAGACACCAACAGAGGCTGCAGGTTTGTGACAACAACTGTGTCAGGAGGTTTGTGGGAGTGAAGAGGGTGGATAGAAGGAGAATGGATGAACTGAGGGAGGAGATTGGTGTGCAGATGAAATTGATGGGGAGATTGGTGAAATTCCCACCGAGATGAGCTGGACATTTGGTGCGGAAGGGGGAAGAGAGAATGGCAAAGAGCGGATAGGTTGAGGGAACAAGGTAGGAGGAAAAAGAGGTAGACCGTGGTTGAGATGGGAGGATTGTGTAACGAGAGATATCATTAAGGTGGAGGGAGTTGGCTGAGGATAGAGGGGAGTGGAGGAGCTCCGTGCCATCAGACCTCACCCCTTATAAAGGGAAGAGGAGGAGAATAACAAGCGCTTCCTCTATTGTGTCCCTCTAGTCATCCACCCTCGTTATATTAGTCCTTTTTGTTCCGTTGTATCTTGATCCGTTCAGTGTTCTCTCTCTTCCATGAATCTTGACTCCGTATACCCCAAAAATTTAAATAATAATAAATAAATAATTATTTGCTGTAATTTTTCTATCTGTTATTCATTTAAATCCTCGTATTATCATATACTAGGGCATGCCCGTACTATATATATGCCCGTACTATATATCTATCTAAAATTATATCCCCCCCCTCTATTTACATGAAATGGTTTGGTCCATTCGCAACGCCAAAGCGAACGGCGAACGGCTTGCGAGTACAGTGACAATCCCCCCCCTCTATTTACATGAAATGGTTTCGTCCATTCGCAACGACCACAGAACCCCCCCCTCTATTTACATGGAATGGTTTGGTCCATTCGCAACGCCGGCACACGCGATCGTTCGCTGCTCTCTGATTGGTTGAATCGTTTTTTGGACATAGCTCGGTAAGTAATTGTCCGATTAATATGAAACCTTGAAAAGGCACATCCTCGGGTCCCCAGCAATATACCTGGCAAGTTAAAAGTATATCGGACCCGTGGTTGTCGAGAAACAGCGGTCACAGACAAACGTACAGACAGACAGACAGAGATTACTGGAATTATAGATAGATGGGGACATTGCCTTTTCATATAAATTATTAGGATATTTAATGCATGAAATAATTTTCTCATTTAATTTTCCTACTATCGGGTCAGGAGTCACTTCCAGTGGGGTTGAAAATAACCTAAAAACTGCCATTATTTCCTGATGTGAAAAGTATATTTTTCCCTTTGGCATATCTCTTCAAACGTACCTCATTAACACCTCCTGTTACTCCTGTCCCTGTTCATTCATTACTTGTAATTTCCATTACTAACGTTATTCCCATTTGATTTATGCATGCAGTGTAATAAAGTAAAGTAGTTATGTGTCATATAAAGTGTGGTCCATATCACGAGCCTTCTAAGGCATGTTTGAATGTTTTCAAATACATTTGTTAATAAGATCACATCAGTATTGACATTTAGACCCTGTTTATCACCAATATCTCTCTACCAACCTCACCTGAAACAGTGATCACTAACAATACTATAAAACAGATATTAATAGTTAAGCTGTGATTCATCATGTTTCTTTATCAATGTCCATGTAACGATAAAATGTAATGTAATGTGTAAACGTAGTTTATTTAATTAAAAACTGGGTTCACATGAAATTTTGATCAATGTAGCCATCGTAGTTTATGTCATTGGGACCTAGCCACAGAATCACTGTGGACCATGAATTGTTCATGTTAAGTATGCTTTTTGTGCCAAACTCTGAAAGGTTTCACAACCACCAGGTATGGCATTCATGCAAGTGACTGCAACCGATGATGATCAACCGAACACAACCAACACTGACCTGCGATTCACGATTTCCAAGCAGATGCCCCCACTGCCGGCTGACGACCTTTTCCAGGTTGACAGGTTCAGTGGAAAGATCTCTATAAGCAAACAAGGTGCGTACCTCAATTATCTCAATGAACTCTATTTCTGTAATATCTAATGCGTACACAACTTTATCATTATTGCAATGAAAACCTTATTACCCCGTGCGCAGCAAGCAGAAAGCATGGTAAAGTAATTGGATCACATATCAGTCTACTGAAAATGTCAGTTTATGATTGAGGAACAACTTGATTCAATTAAATGTTATATTTTCTATACAAATAAAAATATGAATCAGCAAACAAATCGTAACATGAATCAGCAAACAAATCGGAACATGAATCAGCAAACAAATCGCAAAATGAATCTGAAAACAAATCGGAACATTCATCAGAAAACAAATCAGAACATGAATCAGCAAACAAATCGGAACATGAATCAGAAAACAAATCGCAACATGAATCAGAAAACAAATCGCAAAATGAATCTGAAAACAAATCGGAACATTCATTAGAAAACAAATCAGAACATGAATCAGCAAACAAATCGGAACATGAATCAGAAAACAAATCGCAACATGAATCAGAAAACAAATCGTAACAAGAATCTGCAAACAAATTGGAACATGCAACAGAAAACAAATCAGAACATGAATCAGCAAACAAATCGTAACATGAATCAGCAAACAAATCGGAACATGAATCAGAAAACAAATCGCAAAATGAATCTGAAAACAAATCGGAACATTCATCAGAAAACAAATCAGAACATGAATCAGCAAACAAATCGGAACATTCATCAGAAAACAAATCGCAACATGATTCAGAAAACAAATCAGATCATGAATCAGCAAACAAATCGCAACACAAATCTGAAAACAAATCGGAACATGAATCAGAAAACAAATCGCAAAATGAATCTGAAAACAAATCGGAACATTCATCAGAAAACAAATCAGAACATGAATCAGCAAACAAATCAGAACATGAATCAGCAAACAAATCGGAACATTCATCAGAAAACAAATCGCAACAAGAATCAGAAAACAAATCGTAACAAGAATCTAAAAACAAATCAGAACATGAATCAGAAAACAAATCGCAACATGAATCAGAAAACAAATCAGATCATGAATCAGAAAACAAATCAGATCATGAATCAGCAAACAAATCGCAACACAAATCTGAAAACAAATCGGAACATGAATCAGAAAACAAATCGCAAAATGAATCTGAAAACAAATCGGAACATTCATCAGAAAACAAATCAGAACATGAATCAGCAAACAAATTGGAACATGAATCAGAAAACAAATCGCAACATGAATCAGAAAACAAATCGTAACAAGAATCTGCAAACAAATTGGAACATGCAACAGAAAACAAATCAGAACATGAATCAGCAAACAAATCGGAACATGAATCAGGAAACAAATCGTAACATGCATCAGAAAACAAATCAGAACATGAATCAGCAAACAAATCGTAACATGCACCAGAAAACAAATCAGAGCATGAAGCAGAAAACACATCGGAACATGAATCAGAAAACAACTCGCAACATGAATCAGTAAACAAATCGGAACATGGATCAAAAATCAAATCGGAACATGAATCAGAAAACAAATCGCAACATGAATCATCAAAAAAATCAGAACATGAATCTGAAAACAAATCAGAAGATGAATCAGAAAACAAATCAGAACATGAATCATCAAACAAATTGAAACATGAATCTGAAAACAAATCAGAACATTAAGCAGAAAATAAATCAGAAGATGAATCAAAAAACAAATCAGAAGTGGAATCAGAAAATAAATCACAGCTTTAATCTGAAAACAAATCAGAAGATGAATCAGAAAACAAATCAGAACATGAATCAGCAAACAAATCACAACATGAATCTGAAAACAAATCGGAACATGAATCAGCAAACAAATCGCAACATAAATCTAAAAACAAATCAGAACATGAATCAAAAAACAAATCAGAACATGAATCAAAAAACAAATCGCATCATGAATCAGAAAACAAATCACAACATGAATCAGCAAACAAATCGCAACATGAATCAGAAAACAAATCGAACATGAATCAGAAAACAAATCAGAAGATGAATCAGAAAACAAATCAGAACATGAGTCAGAAAACAAATCAGAACATGAATCATCAAACAAATTGAAACATGAATCTGAAAACAAATCAGAACATTAAGCAGAAAATAAATCAGAAGATGAATCAAAAAACAAATCAGAAGTGGAATCAGAAAACAAATCAGAACATGAGTCAGAAAACAAATCACAACATGAATCAGCAAACAAATCGCAACATGAATCGGCAAACAAATTGGAACATGAATCAGAAAACAAATCGCAACATGAGTCAGCAAAAAAATCACAACATGAATCTGAAAACAAATCACAACATGAATCATCAAACAAATTGCAACATGAATCTGAAAACAAATCAGAACATGAATCAGAAAACAAATCACAACATGAATCTGAAAACAAATCACAACATGAATCAGAAAACAAATCGCAACATGAATCAGAAAACAAATCGCAACATGGATCAAAAAACAAATCAGAATGTGGATCAGAAAACAAATCAGAACATGAATCAAAAAACAAATCAGACCATGAAACAAAAAACAAATCGCATCATGAATAAGAAAACAAATCTGAACATGAATCAGCAAACAAATTGCAACATGAATAGCCTGGTGTTGGCTTAGCGGTTAGGGTGCCGGCTTGCGATCCTCGGATCCTGGGTTCGAATCCCGATCGATCGCTGAATTAACACATGGGGGGTTGACTCAGCCTGTCATCCTTCCGAGGTCGGCAAATTGAGTACCAGCTTCCTGGGATGAATGATCCCGGTGTGTACCCCGGTTTAGAATAGGTACACCGTATCCCTGCACATTGTAAGAGGTGACCAAAGGTTGGCGTCCGGAAGGGCATCCGGCCATAAAAACATTGCCTCAAACAGGGAACCATGATTGTCATGGGGCCTGCAAGGCTAACCCCCGCTCTAGCGGGGAAAATCGCCTTAAAACGATCATTCATTCATTCATTTCATTCATCAGAAAACAAATCAGAACATGAATCGGCAAACAAATCGCAACATGAATCTGAAAACAAATCAGAACGTGAATCTGAAAACAAATCGCAACATAAATCAGAAAACAAATCAGAACATGAATCCGCAAACAAATCGCAACATGAATCTGAAAACAAATCGGAACATGAATCAGAAAACAAATCAGAAGATGATTCATAAAACAAATCAGAACATGTATCAGAAAATAAATCGGAACATGAATCAGCAAACAAATCGCAACATGATTCATGAATCGGCAAACAAATCGGAACATGCAACAGAAAAGAAATCAGAACATGAATCAGGAAACAAATCGGAACATGAATCAGGAAACAAATCGTAACATGCATCAGCAAAACAAATCAGAACATGAATCAGCAAACAAATCGTAACATGCATCAGAAAACAAATCGGAACATGAAGCAGAAAACACATCGGAACATGAATCAGCAAACAAATCGGACCAGGAATCAGAAAACAAATCGGAACATGGATCAAAAATCAAATCGGAACATGAATCAGAAAACAAATCAGAAGATGAATCAGAAAACAAATCAGAAGTGGAATCAGAAAATAAATCGCAACTTGAATCTGAAAACAAATCAGAAGATGAATCAGAAAACAAATCAGAAGCGGATTCAGAAAATAAATCGCAACATGAATCTAAAAAAAATCAAACATGAATTTAAAAAAACAAATCAGAACATAAATCAAAATACAAATCGCATCATGAATCAGAAAACAAATCAGAACATGAATCAGCAAACAAATCGCAACATGGATCTGAAAACAAATCGGAACATGCATCAGAAAACAAATCAGAACATGAATCAGCAAACAAATCACAACATGAATCTGAAAACAAATCAGAACATTAATCAGAAAACAAATCAGAACATTCATCAGCAAACAAATCGCAACATGAATCAGAAAACAAATCACAACATGAATCAGCAAACAAATCGGAACATGAATCAGAAAACAAATCAGAACATGAATCAGCAAACACATCAGAACATGAATCAGCAAACAAATCAGAACATGAATCAGCAAACAAATCGGAACATGAATCAGCAAACAAATCGCAACATGAATCTGAAAACAAATCAGAACATGAATCGGCAAACAAATCACAACATGAATCAAAAAAACAAATCAGAACATAAATCAGAAAACAAATCAGAACATGAATAATCAAACAAATCAGAACATGAATAATCAAACAAATTGCAACATGAATCAGAAAACAAATCACAACATGAGTCAGCAAACAAATCACAACATTAATCTGAAAACAAATCGGAACATGAATCAGAAAACAAATCGGAATATGCATCAGAAAAGAAATCAGAATATAAATCTGAAAATAAATCAGAAAATAAATCTGAAAACAAATCGCAATATAAATCATAAAACAAATCAGAACATAAATCAGCAAACAAATCGGAACATGAATCAAAAAACAAATCGCAACATGAATCAGAAAACAAATCAGAAAATGAATCAGAAAACAAATCAGAATATGAATCAGAAAATAAATCGGAACATGAATCGCAAAACAAATCAGAAAATGAATCAGAAAACAAATCAGAATATGAATCAGAAAACAAATCGCAACATGATTCAGAAAACAAATCAAAAAATGAATCAGAAAACAAATCAGAATATGAATCAGAAAACAAATCGCAACATGATTCGGAAAACAAATCGGAACATGAATCAGAAAACAAATCAGAACATGGATCAAAAAACAACTCACAACATAAATCTGAAAACAAATCGCAACATAAATCAGAAAACAAATCAGAAAACAAATCAGAAGATGAATCAGAAAACAAATCAGAATATCAATCAGAAAATAAATAGCAACATGAATCAGCAAACAAATCGCAACATGAATCGGAAAACAATTTGGAACATGCATCAGAAAACAAATCAGAACGTGGATCAAAAACAACTCACAACATGGATATTTTAACTAATCAGAACATGAATCAGAAAACAAATCAGAAGATGAATCAGAAAACAAATCAGAAAATGAATCAAAAAATAAATCACAACATTAAAATGAAAAACAAATCGGAACGTGGATCAGAAAACAAATCAGAACATGAATCAAAAAACAAATCAGAACATGAATCAAAAAACAAATCGCATCATGAATCAGAAAACAAATCACAACATGAATCAGCAAACAAATCGCAACATGAATCTGAAAACAAATCGAACATGAATCAGAAAACAAATCAGAAGATGAATCAGAAAACAAATCAGAACATGAGTCAGAAAACAAATCACAACATGAATCAGCAAACAAATCGCAACATGAATCGGCAAACAAATTGGAACATGAATCAGAAAACAAATCGCAACATGAGTCAGCAAAAAAATCACAACATGAATCTGAAAACAAATCACAACATGAATCATCAAACAAATTGCAACATGAATCTGAAAACAAATCACAACATGAATCAGAAAACAAATCGCAACATGAATCAGAAAACAAATCGCAACATGGATCAAAAAACAAATCAGAACGTGGATCAGAAAACAAATCAGAACATGAATCAAAAAACAAATCAGACCATGAAACAAAAAACAAATCGCATCATGAATAAGAAAACAAATCTGAACATGAATCAGCAAACAAATCGCAACATGAATAGCCTGGTGTTGGCTTAGCGGTTAGGGTGCTGGCTTGCGATCCTCGGATCCTGGGTTCGAATCCCGATCGATCGCTGAATTAACACATGGGGGGTTGACTCAGCTTGTCATCCTTCCGAGGTCGGCAAATTGAGTACCAGCTTCCTGGGATGAATGATCCCGGTGTGTACCCTGGTTTAGAATAGGTACACCGTATCCCTGCACATTGTAAGAGGTGACCAAAGGTTGGCGTCCGGAAGGGCATCCGGCCATAAAAACATTGCCTCAAACAGGGAACCATGATTGTCATGGGGCCTGCAAGGCTAACCCCCGCTCTAGCAGGGAAAATCGCCTTAAAACGATCATTCATTCATTCATTTCATTCATCAGAAAACAAATCAGAACATGAATCGGCAAACAAATCGCAACATGAATCTGAAAACAAATCAGAACGTGAATCTGAAAACAAATCGCAACATAAATCAGAAAACAAATCAGAACATGAATCCGCAAACAAATCGCAACATGAATCTGAAAACAAATCGGAACATGAATCAGAAAACAAATCAGAAGATGATTCATAAAACAAATCAGAACATGTATCAGAAAATAAATCGGAACATGAATCAGCAAACAAATCGCAACATGATTCATGAATCGGCAAACAATTCACAACAACAATCAGCAAACAAATCGGAACATGCAACAGAAAACAAATCAGAACATGAATCAGGAAACAAATCGTAACATGCATCAGCGAAACAAATCAGAACATGAATCAGCAAACAAATCGTAACATGCATCAGAAAACAAATCAGAACATGAAGCAGAAAACACATCGGAACATGAATCAGAAAACAACTCGCAACATGAATCAGCAAACAAATCGGACCAGGAATCAGAAAACAAATCGGAACATGGATCAAAAATCAAATCGGAACATGAATCAGAAAACAAATCGCAACATGAATCATCAAAAAAATCAGAACATGAATCTGAAAACTAATCACAACATAACTCAGAAAACAAATCAGAACATGAATCATCAAACAAATTGAAACATGAATCTGAAAACAAATCAGAACATGAAGCAGAAAACAAATCAGAAGATGAATCAAAAAACAAATCAGAACATGAATCAGAAAATAAATCAGAAGATGAATCAGAAAACAAATCAGAAGATGAATCAGAAAACAAATCAGAAGTGGATTCAGAAAATAAATCGCAACTTGAATCTGAAAACAAATCAGAAGATGAATCAGAAAACAAATCAGAACATGAATCAGCAAGCAAATCACAACATGAATCTGAAAACAAATCGGAACATGAATCAGCAAACAAATCGCAACATGAATCTAAAAACAAATCAGAACATGAATCAAAAAACAAATCGGAACATGAATCAGCAAACAAATCGCAACATGAATCTAAAAACAAATCAGAACATGAATCAAAAAACAAATCAGAACATTAATCAAAAAACAAATCAGAACATGAATCAGAAAACAAATCAGAACATGAATCAAAAAACAAATCGCATCATTAATCAGAAAACAAATCACAACATGAATCAGCAAACAAATCGCAACATGAATCTGAAAACAAATCGAACATGAATCAGAAAACAAATCAGAAGATGAATCTGAAAACAAATCAGAACATGAGTCAGAAAATAAATCAGAAGATGAATCTGAAAACAAATCACAACATGAATATGAAAATAAATCAGAAGATGAATCTGAAAACAAATCACAACATGAATCAGAAAATAAATTGGAACATGAGTCAGAAAATAAATCAGAAGATGAATCTGAAAACAAATCACAACATGAATCAGAAAACAAATCAGAAGATGAATCTGAAAACAAATCACAACATGAATCAGAAAATAAATCGGAACATGAATCAGAAAACAAATCACAACATGAATCAGCAAACAAATCGCAACATGAATCGGCAAACAAATTGGAACATGAATCAGAAAACAAATCGCAACATGAGTCAGCAAACAAATCACAACATGAATCTGAAAACAAATCACAACATGAATCATCAAACAAATTGCAACATGAATCTGAAAACAAATCAGAACATGAATCAGAAAACAAATCGCAACATGAATCAAAAAACAAATCAGAACGTGGATCAGAAAACAAATCAGAACATGAATCAAAAACAAATCAGACAATGAAACAAAAAACAAATCGCATCATGAATCAGAAAACAAATCAGAACATGAATCAAAAACAAATCAGACAATGAAACAAAAAACAAATCGCATCATGAATCAGAAAACAAATTGGAACATGCATCAGAAAACAAATCTGAACATGAATCAGCAAACAAATCGCAACATGAATAGCCTGGTGTTGGCTTAGCGGTTAGGGTGCCGGCTTGGGATCCTCGGATCCTGGGTTCGAATCCCGATCAATCGCTGAATAAACACATGGGGGGTTGACTCAGCCTGTCATCCTTCCAAGGTCGGCAAATTAAGTACCAGCTTCCTGGGATGAATGATCCCGGTGTGTACCCCGGTTTAGAATAGGTACACCGTATCCCTGCGCATCGTAAGAGGCGACCAAGGGTTGGCGTCCGGAAGGGCATCCGGCCATAAAAACATTGCCTCAAACAGGGAACCATGATTGTCATGGGGCCCGCAAGGCTAACCCCCGCTCAGCGGGGAAAATGGCCTTAAAACGATCATTCATTCATTTCATTCATCAGAAAACAAATCAGAACATGAATCAGCAAACAAATCGCAGCATGAATCTGAAAACAAATCGGAACATGAATCAGAAAACAAATCAGAAGATGATTCATAAAACAAATCAGAACATGTATCAGAAAATAAATCGGAACATGAATCAGCAAACAAATCGCGAACATGATTCATGAATCGGCAAACAATTCACAACATGAATCAGCAAACAAATTGGAACATGAATCAGAAAACAAATCGCAACATGAATCGGCAAACAAATCGCAACATGAATCGGCAAACAAATCGCAACATGAATCGGCAAACAAATCGCAACATGATTCTGAAAACAAATCACAACATGAATCATCAAACAAATCGCAACATGAATCATCAAACAAATTGCAACATGAATCTGAAAACAAATCAGAAGATGAATCAGAAAACAAATCAGAACATGAAACAAAAAATAAATCGCAGCATGAATCGAAAAACAAATCAGAACGTGGATCAGAAAACAAATCAGAACATGAATCAAAAAAAAAAATCAGAACTTGAATCAAAAAACAAATCGCATCATGAATCAGAAAACAAATAAGAACATGAATCAGCAAACAAATCGCACCATGAATCTGAAAACAAATCGGAACATGAATCAGCAAACAAATCGCAACATGAATCTAAAAAAAATCAAACATGAATAAAAAAAAACAAATCAGAACATAAATCAAAAAACAAATCGCATCATGAAACAGAAAACAAATCAGAACATGAATCGGCAAACAAATCGCAACATGGATCTGAAAACAAATCGGTACATGAATCAGAAAACAAATCAAATCAGATTCATGTTGTTTCAGAACAATCAGACATCAGACAATCAATCAGACAATCAGACAATCAAACAATCAGAACATGAATCAGCAAACAAATCACAACATGAATCTGAAAACAAATCAGAACATGAATCAGAAAACAAATCAGAACATTCATCAGGAAACAAATCGGAACATGAATCAGAAAACAAATCGGTACATGAATCAGAAAACAAATCAAATCAGATTCATGTTGTTTCAGAACAATCAGACATCAGACAATCAATCAGACAATCAGACAATCAAACAATCAGAACATGAATCAGCAAACAAATCACAACATGAATCTGAAAACAAATCAGAACATGAATCAGAAAACAAATCAGAACATTCATCAGGAAACAAATCGGAACATGAATCAGGAAACAAATCGTAACATGCATCAGCAAAACAAATCAGAACATGAATCAGCAAACAAATCGTAACATGCATCAGAAAACAAATCAGAACATGAAGCAGAAAACACATCGGAACATGAATCAGAAAACAACTCGCAACATGAATCAGCAAACAAATCGGACCAGGAATCAGAAAACAAATCGGAACATGGATCAAAAATCAAATCGGAACATGAATCAGAAAACAAATCGCAACATGATTCATCAAAAAAATCAGAACATGAATCTGAAAACTAATCACAACATAACTCAGAAAACAAATCAGAACATGAATCATCAAACAAATTGAAACATGAATCTGAAAACAAATCAGAACATGAAGCAGAAAACAAACCAGAAGATGAATCAAAAAACAAATCAGAAGATGAATCAGAAAACAAATCAGAACATGAATCAGCAAGCAAATCACAACATGAATCTGAAAACAAATCGGAACATGAATCAGCAAACAAATCGCAACATGAATCTAAAAACAAATCAGAACATGAATAAAAAAACAAATCAGAACATGAATCAAAAAACAAATCGCATCATTAATCAGAAAACGAATCACAACATGAATCAGCAAACAAATCGCAACATGAATCTGAAAACAAATCGAACATGAATCAGAAAACAAATCAGAAGATGAATCTGAAAACAAATCAGAACATGAATCAGAAAATAAATCGGAACATGAATCAGAAAACAAATCACAACATGAATCAGCAAACAAATCGCAACATGAATCTGCAAACAAATTGGAACATGAATCAGAAAACAAATCGCAACATGAGTCAGCAAACAAATCACAACATGAATCTGAAAACAAATCACAACATGAATCATCAAACAAATTGCAACATGAATCTGAAAACAAATCAGAACATTAATCAGAAAACAAATCACAACATGAATCTGAAAACAAATCACAACATGAATCAGAAAACAAATCGCAACATGAATCAAAAAACAAATCAGAACGTGGATCAGAAAACAAATCAGAACATGGATCAAAAACAAATCAGACAATGAAACAAAAAACAAATCGCATCATGAATCAGAAAACAAATCAGAACATGAATCAGCAAACAAATCACAACATGAATCTGAAAACAAATTGGAACATGCATCAGAAAACAAATCTGAACATGAATCAGCAAACAAATCGCAACATGAATAGCCTGGTGTTGGCTTAGCGGTTAGGGTGCCGGCTTGGGATACTCGGATCCTGGGTTCGAATCCCGATCAATCGCTGAATTAACACATGGGGGGTTGACTCAGCCTGTCATCCTTCCAAGGTCGGCAAATTAAGTACCAGCTTCCTGGGATGAATGATCCCGGTGTGTACCCCGGTTTAGAATAGGTAGACCGTATCCCTGCACATCGTAAGAGGCGACCAAGGGTTGGCGTCCGGAAGGGCATCCGGCCATAAAAACATTGCCTCAAACAGGGAACCATGATTGTCATGGGGCCCGCAAGGCTAACCCCCGCTCAGCGGGGAAAATGGCCTTAAAACGATCATTCATTCATTTCATTCATCAGAAAACAAATCAGAACATGAATCAGCAAACAAATCGGAACATGAATCAGAAAACAAATCAGAAGATGATTCATAAAACAAATCAGAACATGTATCAGAAAATAAATCGGAACATGAATCAGCAAACAAATCGCGAACATGATTCATGAATCGGCAAACAATTCACAACATGAATCAGAAAACAAATTGGAACATGAATCAGAAAACAAATCGCAACATGAATCAGCAAACAAATCGCAACATGAATCGGCAAACAAATCGCAACATGAATCTGAAAACAAATCACAACATGAATCATCAAACAAATTGCAACATGAATCTGAAAACAAATCAGAAGATGAATCAGAAAACAAATCAGAACATGAAACAAAAAATAAATCGCAGCATGAATCGAAAAACAAATCAAAACGTGGATCAGAAAACAAATCAGAACATGAATCAAAAAACAAATCGCATCATGAATCAGAAAACAAATAAGAACATGAATCAGCAAACAAATCGCACCATGAATCTGAAAACAAATCGGAACATGAATCAGCAAACAAATCGCAACATGAATCTAAAAAAAATCAAACATGAATAAAAAAAACCAAATCAGAACATAAATCAAAATACAAATCGCATCATGTATCAGAAAACAAATCAGAACATGAATCAGCAAACAAATCGCAACATGGATCTGAAAACAAATCGGAACATGCATCAGAAAACAAATCAGAACATGAATCAGCAAACAAATCACAACATGAATCTGAAAACAAATCAGAACATGAATCAGAAAACAAATCAGAACATTCATCAGCAAACAAATCGCAACATGAATCAGAAAACAAATCACAACATGAATCAGCAAACAAATCGGAACATGAATCAGAAAACAAATCAGAACATGAATCAGCAAACACATCAGAACATGAATCAGCAAACAAATCAGAACATGAATCAGTAAACATAATCGAAACATGAATCAGCAAACAAATCAGAACATCGATCTGAAAACAAATCGGAACATGCATCAGAAAACAAATCATAACATGAATCAGCAAACAAATCGGAACATGAATCAGCAAACACATTGGAACATGAATCAGCAAACAAATCGCAACATGAATCTGAAAACAAATCAGAACATGAATCGGCAAACAAATCACAACATGAATTAAAAAAACAAATAAGAACATAAATCAGAAAACAAATCAGAACATGAATAATCAAACAAATTGCAACATGAATCAGAAAACAAATCAGAACATGAATTAATCAAACAAATTGCAACATGAATCAGAAAACAAATCAGAACATGAAACAAAAAATTAATCACAACATGAATCGGCAAACAAATTGGAACATGAATCAGAAAACAAATCACAACATGAGTCAGCAAACAAATCACAACATTAATCTGAAAACAAATCGGAACATGAATCAGAAAACAAATCGGAATATGCATCAGAAAAGAAATCAGAATATAAATCTGAAAATAAATCAGAAAATAAATCTGATAACAAATCGCAATATAAATCATAAAACAAATCAGAACATAAATCAGCAAACAAATCGGAACATGAATCAGAAAACAAATCGCAACATGAATCAGAAAACAAATCAGAAAATGAATCAGAAAACAAATCAGAATATGAATCAGAAAATAAATCGGAACATGAATCGGAAAACAAATCAGAAAATGAATCAGAAAACAAATCAGAATATGAATCAGAAAACAAATCAGAATATGAATCAGAAAACAAATCGCAACATGAATCAGAAAACAAATCAAAAAATGAATCAGAAAACAAATCAGAATATGAATCAGAAAACAAATCAGAATATGAATCAGAAAACAAATCGCAACATGAATCAGAAAACAAATCAAAAAATGAATCAGAAAACAAATCATAATATTAATCAGAAAACAAATCGCAACATGAATCAGAAAACAAATCAGAAAATGAATCAGAAAACAAATCAGAATATGAATCAGAAAACAAATCGCAACATGAATCAGAAAACAAATCAGAAAATGAATCAGAAAACAAATCAGAATATGAATCAGAAAATAAATCGCAACATGAATCAGAAAACAAATCAGAAAATGAATCAGAAAACAAATCAGAATATGAATCAGAAAACAAATCGCAACATGAATCAGAAAACAAATCAGAATATGAATCAGAAAACAAATCAGAATATGAATCAGAAAACAAATCGCAACATGAATCAGAAAACAAATCAGAAAATGAATCAGAAAACAAATCAGAATATGAATCAGAAAACAAATCGCAACATGAATCAGAAAACAAATCAAAAAATGAATCAGAAAACAAATCAGAATATGAATCAGAAAACAAATCGGAACATGAATCAGAAAACAAATCAGAAAATGAATCAGAAAACAAATCAGAATATGAATCAGAAAATAAATCGGAACATGAATCGGAAAACAAATCAGAAAATGAATCAGAAAACAAATCAGAATATGAATCAGAAAACAAATCGCAACATGAATCAGAAAACAAATCAAAAAATGAATCAGCAAACAAATCGGAACATGAATCAGAAAACAAATCGCAACATGAATCAGAAAACAAATCAAAAAATGAATCAGCAAACAAATCGGAACATGAATCAGAAAACAAATCGCAACATGAATACAGAAAACAAATCAGAAAATGAATCAGAAAACAAATCAGAATATGAATCAGAAAATAAATCGGAACATGAATCGGAAAACAAATCAGAAAATGAATCAGAAAACAAATCAGAATATGAATCAGAAAACAAATCGCAACATGATTCGGAAAACAAATCGGAACATGAATCAGAAAACAAATCAGAACATGGATCAAAAAACAACTCACAACATAAATCTGAAAACAAATCGCAACATAAATCAGAAAACAAATCAGAACATGAATCAGAAAACAAATCAGAAGATGAATCAGAAAACAAATCAGAATATCAATCAGAAAATAAATCGGAACATGAATCAGCAAACAAATCGCAACATGAATCGGAAAACAATTTGGAACATGAATCAGAAAACAAATCAGAACGTGGATCAAAAACAACTCACAACATGGATATTTTAACTAATCAGAACATGAATCAGAAAACAAATCAGAAGATGAATCAGAAAACAAATCAGAACATGAATCAAAAAATAAATCACAACATTAAAATGAAAAACAAATCGGAACGTGGATCAGAAAACAAATCAGAACATGAATCAAAAAAACAAATAGCATCATGAATCAGAAAACAAATCAGATCATGAATCAGCAAACAAATCGCAACACAAATCTGAAAACAAATCGGAACATGAATCAGAAAACAAATCGGAACATGCATCAGAAAACAAATCAGAACATGAATCTGAAAATAAATCAGAACATGAGTCTGAAAAGAAATCGCAACATAAATCATAAAACAAATCAGAACATGGATCTGAAAACAAATCGCAACATGAATCGGAAAACAAATCAGAACCTGAATCTGAAAAGAAATCAGAACATGAATCTGAAAAGAAATCAGAACATAAATCATGAAAACAAATCAGGACATGAATCTGAAAAGAAATCAGAACATGAAATCTGAAAACAAATCGCAACATAAATCATAAGACAAATCAGAACATGAATCAGCAAACAAATCGCAACATGAATCTGAAAACAAATCGGAACATGAATCAGAAAACAAATCAGAAGATGAATCAGAAAACAAATCGGAATATGAATCAGAAAATAAATTGGAACATGAATCGGCAAACAAATCGCAACATGATTCGGAAAACAAATCGGAACATAAATCAGAAAACAAATCAGAACATGGGGCAAAAAACAAATCAGAACATGCATCAAAAAAACAATTGCAACATGAATCTGAAAACAAATCGCAACCTGAATCAGAAAACAAATCAGAACATGATTCAGAAAATAAATCGGAACATGAATCAGCAAACAAATCGCGAACATGATTCATGAATCGGCAAACAATTCACAACATGAATCAGAAAACAAATTGGAACATGAATCAGAAAACAAATCGCAACATGAATCAGCAAACAAATCGCAACATGAATCGGCAAACAAATCGCAACATGAATCTGAAAACAAATCACAACATGAATCATCAAAAAATTGCAACATGAATCAGAAAACAAATCAGAACATGAAACAAAAAATAAATCGCAGCATGAATCGAAAAACAAATCAAAACGTGGATCAGAAAACAAATCAGAACATGAATCAAAAAACAAATCGCATCATGAATCAGAAAACAAATAAGAACATGAATCAGCAAACAAATCGCACCATGAATCTGAAAACAAATCGGAACATGAATCAGCAAACAAATCGCAACATGAATCTAAAAAAAATCAAACATGAATAAAAAAAACCAAATCAGAACATAAATCAAAATACAAATCGCATCATGTATCAGAAAACAAATCAGAACATGAATCAGCAAACAAATCGCAACATGGATCTGAAAACAAATCGGAACATGCATCAGAAAACAAATCAGAACATGAATCAGCAAACAAATCACAACATGAATCTGAAAACAAATCAGAACATGAATCAGAAAACAAATCAGAACATTCATCAGCAAACAAATCGCAACATGAATCAGAAAACAAATCACAACATGAATCAGCAAACAAATCGGAACATGAATCAGAAAACAAATCAGAACATGAATCAGCAAACACATCAGAACATGAATCAGCAAACAAATCAGAACATGAATCAGTAAACATAATCGAAACATGAATCAGCAAACAAATCAGAACATCGATCTGAAAACAAATCGGAACATGCATCAGAAAACAAATCATAACATGAATCAGCAAACAAATCGGAACATGAATCAGCAAACACATTGGAACATGAATCAGCAAACAAATCGCAACATGAATCTGAAAACAAATCAGAACATGAATCGGCAAACAAATCACAACATGAATTAAAAAATCAAATAAGAACATAAATCAGAAAACAAATCAGAACATGAATAATCAAACAAATTGCAACATGAATCAGAAAACAAATCAGAACATGAATAATCAAACAAATTGCAACATGAATCAGAAAACAAATCAGAACATGAAACAAAAAATTAATCACAACATGAATCGGCAAACAAATTGGAACATGAATCAGAAAACAAATCACAACATGAGTCAGCAAACAAATCACAACATTAATCTGAAAACAAATCGGAACATGAATCAGAAAACAAATCGGAATATGCATCAGAAAAGAAATCAGAATATAAATCTGAAAATAAATCAGAAAATAAATCTGAAAACAAATCGCAATATAAATCATAAAACAAATCAGAACATAAATCAGCAAACAAATCGGAACATGAATCAGAAAACAAATCGCAACATGAATCAGAAAACAAATCAGAAAATGAATCAGAAAACAAATCAGAATATGAATCAGAAAATAAATCGGAACATGAATCGGAAAACAAATCAGAAAATGAATCAGAAAACAAATCAGAATATGAATCAGAAAACAAATCGCAACATGGATCAGAAAACAAATCAAAAAATGAATCAGAAAACAAATCAGAATATGAATCAGAAAACAAATCGCAACATGAATTCAGAAAACAAATCAAAAAATGAATCAGAAAACAAATCAGAATATTAATCAGAAAACAAATCGCAACATGAATCAGAAAACAAATCAGAAAATGAATCAGAAAACAAATCAGAATATGAATCAGAAAACAAATCGCAACATGAATCAGAAAACAAATCAGAAAATGAATCAGAAAACAAATCAGAATATGAATCAGAAAATAAATCGCAACATGAATCAGAAAACAAATCAGAAAATGAATCAGAAAACAAATCAGAATATGAATCAGAAAACAAATCGCAACATGAATCAGAAAACAAATCAGAAAATGAATCAGAAAACAAATCAGAATATGAATCAGAAAACAAATCAGAATATGAATCAGAAAACAAATCGCAACATGAATCAGAAAACAAATCAGAAAATGAATCAGAAAACAAATCAGAATATGAATCAGAAAACAAATCGCAACATTAATCAGAAAACAAATCAAAAAATGAATCAGAAAACAAATCAGAATATGAATCAGAAAACAAATCGGAACATGAATCAGAAAACAAATCAAAAAATGAATCAGAAAACAAATCAGAATATGAATCAGAAAACAAATCGCAACATGAATCAGAAAACAAATCAGAAAATGAATCAGAAAACAAATCAGAATATGAATCAGAAAATAAATCGGAACATGAATCGGAAAACAAATCAGAAAATGAATCAGAAAACAAATCAGAATATGAATCAGAAAACAAATCGCAACATGTATCAGAAAACAAATCAAAAAATGAATCAGCAAACAAATCGGAACATGAATCAGAAAACAAATCGCAACATGAATACAGAAAACAAATCAGAAAATGAATCAGAAAACAAATCAGTATATGAATCAGAAAATAAATCGGAACATGAATCGGAAAACAAATCAGAAAATGAATCAGAAAACAAATCAGAATATGAATCAGAAAACAAATCGCAACATGATTCGGAAAACAAATCGGAACATGAATCAGAAAACAAATCAGAACATGGATCAAAAAACAACTCACAACATAAATCTGAAAACAAATCGCAACATAAATCAGAAAACAAATCAGAACATGAATCAGAAAACAAATCAGAAGATGAATCAGAAAACAAATCAGAATATCAATCAGAAAATAAATCGGAACATGAATCAGCAAACAAATCGCAACATGAATCGGAAAACAATTTGGAACATGAATCAGAAAACAAATCAGAACGTGGATCAAAAACAACTCACAACATGGATATTTTAACTAATCAGAACATGAATCAGAAAACAAATCAGAAGATGAATCAGAAAACAAATCAGAACATGAATCAAAAAATAAATCACAACATTAAAATGAAAAACAAATCGGAACGTGGATCAGAAAACAAATCAGAACATGAATCAAAAAACAAATCGCATCATGAATCAGAAAACAAATAAGAACATGAATCAGCAAACAAATCGCACCATGAATCTGAAAACAAATTGGAACATGAATCAGCAAACAAATCGCAACATGAATCTAAAAAAAATTGCAACATGAATCAGAAAACAAATCAGAACATGAAACAAAAAATAAATCGCAGCATGAATCGAAAAACAAATCAAAACGTGGATCAGAAAACAAATCAGAACATGAATCAAAAAACAAATCGCATCATGAATCAGAAAACAAATAAGAACATGAATCAGCAAACAAATCGCACCATGAATCTGAAAACAAATCGGAACATGAATCAGCAAACAAATCGCAACATGAATCTAAAAAAAATCAAACATGAATAAAAAAAACCAAATCAGAACATAAATCAAAATACAAATCGCATCATGTATCAGAAAACAAATCAGAACATGAATCAGCAAACAAATCGCAACATGGATCTGAAAACAAATCGGAACATGCATCAGAAAACAAATCAGAACATGAATCAGCAAACAAATCACAACATGAATCTGAAAACAAATCAGAACATGAATCAGAAAACAAATCAGAACATTCATCAGCAAACAAATCGCAACATGAATCAGAAAACAAATCACAACATGAATCAGCAAACAAATCGGAACATGAATCAGAAAACAAATCAGAACATGAATCAGCAAACACATCAGAACATGAATCAGCAAACAAATCAGAACATGAATCAGTAAACATAATCGAAACATGAATCAGCAAACAAATCAGAACATCGATCTGAAAACAAATCGGAACATGCATCAGAAAACAAATCATAACATGAATCAGCAAACAAATCGGAACATGAATCAGCAAACACATTGGAACATGAATCAGCAAACAAATCGCAACATGAATCTGAAAACAAATCAGAACATGAATCGGCAAACAAATCACAACATGAATTAAAAAAACAAATAAGAACATAAATCAGAAAACAAATCAGAACATGAATAATCAAACAAATTGCAACATGAATCAGAAAACAAATCAGAACATGAATAATCAAACAAATTGCAACATGAATCAGAAAACAAATCAGAACATGAAACAAAAAATTAATCACAACATGAATCGGCAAACAAATTGGAACATGAATCAGAAAACAAATCACAACATGAGTCAGCAAACAAATCACAACATTAATCTGAAAACAAATCGGAACATGAATCAGAAAACAAATCGGAATATGCATCAGAAAAGAAATCAGATATATAAATCTGAAAATAAATCAGAAAATAAATCTGAAAACAAATCGCAATATAAATCATAAAACAAATCAGAACATAAATCAGCAAACAAATCGGAACATGAATCAGAAAACAATTCGCAACATGAATCAGAAAACAAATCAGAAAATGAATCAGAAAACAAATTAGAATATGAATCAGAAAATAAATCGGAACATGAATCGGAAAACAAATCAGAAAATGAATCAGAAAACAAATCAGAATATGAATCAGAAAACAAATCAGAATATGAATCAGAAAACAAATCGCAACATGAATCAGAAAACAAATCAAAAAATGAATCAGAAAACAAATCAGAATATGAATCAGAAAACAAATCAGAATATGAATCAGAAAACAAATCGCAACATGAATCAGAAAACAAATCAAAAAATGAATCAGAAAACAAATCATAATATTAATCAGAAAACAAATCGCAACATGAATCAGAAAACAAATCAGAAAATGAATCAGAAAACAAATCAGAATATGAATCAGAAAACAAATCGCAACATGAATCAGAAAACAAATCAGAAAATGAATCAGAAAACAAATCAGAATATGAATCAGAAAATAAATCGCAACATGAATCAGAAAACAAATCAGAAAATGAATCAGAAAACAAATCAGAATATGAATCAGAAAACAAATCGCAACATGAATCAGAAAACAAATCAGAATATGAATCAGAAAACAAATCAGAATATGAATCAGAAAACAAATCGCAACATGAATCAGAAAACAAATCAGAAAATGAATCAGAAAACAAATCAGAATATGAATCAGAAAACAAATCGCAACATGAATCAGAAAACAAATCAAAAAATGAATCAGAAAACAAATCAGAATATGAATCAGAAAACAAATCGGAACATGAATCAGAAAACAAATCAGAAAATGAATCAGAAAACAAATCAGAATATGAATCAGAAAATAAATCGGAACATGAATCGGAAAACAAATCAGAAAATGAATCAGAAAACAAATCAGAATATGAATCAGAAAACAAATCGCAACATGATTTCAGAAAACAAATCAAAAAATGAATCAGCAAACAAATCGGAACATGAATCAGAAAACAAATCGCAACATGAATCAGAAAACAAATCAAAAAATGAATCAGCAAACAAATCGGAACATGAATCAGAAAACAAATCGCAACATGAATACAGAAAACAAATCAGAAAATGAATCAGAAAACAAATCAGAATATGAATCAGAAAATAAATCGGAACATGAATCGGAAAACAAATCAGAAAATGAATCAGAAAACAAATCAGAATATGAATCAGAAAACAAATCGCAACATGATTCGGAAAACAAATCGGAACATGAATCAGAAAACAAATCAGAACATGGATCAAAAAACAACTCACAACATAAATCTGAAAACAAATCGCAACATAAATCAGAAAACAAATCAGAACATGAATCAGAAAACAAATCAGAAGATGAATCAGAAAACAAATCAGAATATCAATCAGAAAATAAATCGGAACATGAATCAGCAAACAAATCGCAACATGAATCGGAAAACAATTTGGAACATGAATCAGAAAACAAATCAGAACGTGGATCAAAAACAACTCACAACATGGATATTTTAACTAATCAGAACATGAATCAGAAAACAAATCAGAAGATGAATCAGAAAACAAATCAGAACATGAATCAAAAAATAAATCACAACATTAAAATGAAAAACAAATCGGAACGTGGATCAGAAAACAAATCAGAACATGAATCAAAAAAACAAATAGCATCATGAATCAGAAAACAAATCAGATCATGAATCAGCAAACAAATCGCAACACAAATCTGAAAACAAATCGGAACATGAATCAGAAAACAAATCGGAACATGCATCAGAAAACAAATCAGAACATGAATCTGAAAAT
Source organism: Myxine glutinosa (assembly GCF_964187855.1). Classification (NCBI taxonomy): domain Eukaryota; kingdom Metazoa; phylum Chordata; class Myxini; order Myxiniformes; family Myxinidae; genus Myxine; species Myxine glutinosa. The sequence goes on along the minus strand of NC_136262.1, from coordinate 2,807,371 downwards.
AAATCAGAACATGAGTCTGAAAAGAAATCGCAACATAAATCATAAAACAAATCAGAACATGGATCTGAAAACAAATCGCAACATGAATCGGAAAACAAATCAGAACCTGAATCTGAAAAGAAATCAGAACATGAATCTGAAAAGAAATCAGAACATAAATCATGAAAACAAATCAGGACATGAATCTGAAAAGAAATCAGAACATGAAATCTGAAAACAAATCGCAACATAAATCATAAGACAAATCAGAACATGAATCAGCAAACAAATCGCAACATGAATCTGAAAACAAATCGGAACATGAATCAGAAAACAAATCAGAAGATGAATCAGAAAACAAATCGGAATATGAATCAGAAAATAAATTGGAACATGAATCGGCAAACAAATCGCAACATGATTCGGAAAACAAATCGGAACATAAATCAGAAAACAAATCAGAACATGGGGCAAAAAACAAATCAGAACATGCATCAAAAAAACAATTGCAACATGAATCTGAAAACAAATCGCAACCTGAATCAGAAAACAAATCAGAACATGATTCAGAAAATAAATCGGAACATGAATCAGCAAACAAATCGCGAACATGATTCATGAATTGGCAAACAATTCACAACATGAATCAGAAAACAAATTGGAACATGAATCAGAAAACAAATCGCAACATGAATCAGCAAACAAATCGCAACATGAATCGGCAAACAAATCGCAACATGAATCTGAAAACAAATCACAACATGAATCATCAAAAAATTGCAACATGAATCAGAAAACAAATCAGAACATGAAACAAAAAATAAATCGCAGCATGAATCGAAAAACAAATCAAAACGTGGATCAGAAAACAAATCAGAACATGAATCAAAAAACAAATCGCATCATGAATCAGAAAACAAATAAGAACATGAATCAGCAAACAAATCGCACCATGAATCTGAAAACAAATCGGAACATGAATCAGCAAACAAATCGCAACATGAATCTAAAAAAAATCAAACATGAATAAAAAAAACCAAATCAGAACATAAATCAAAATACAAATCGCATCATGTATCAGAAAACAAATCAGAACATGAATCAGCAAACAAATCGCAACATGGATCTGAAAACAAATCGGAACATGCATCAGAAAACAAATCAGAACATGAATCAGCAAACAAATCACAACATGAATCTGAAAACAAATCAGAACATGAATCAGAAAACAAATCAGAACATTCATCAACAAACAAATCGCAACATGAATCAGAAAACAAATCACAACATGAATCAGCAAACAAATCGGAACATGAATCAGAAAACAAATCAGAACATGAATCAGCAAACACATCAGAACATGAATCAGCAAACAAATCAGAACATGAATCAGTAAACATAATCGAAACATGAATCAGCAAACAAATCAGAACATCGATCTGAAAACAAATCGGAACATGCATCAGAAAACAAATCATAACATGAATCAGCAAACAAATCGGAACATGAATCAGCAAACACATTGGAACATGAATCAGCAAACAAATCGCAACATGAATCTGAAAACAAATCAGAACATGAATCGGCAAACAAATCACAACATGAATTAAAAAAACAAATAAGAACATAAATCAGAAAACAAATCAGAACATGAATAATCAAACAAATTGCAACATGAATCAGAAAACAAATCAGAACATGAATAATCAAACAAATTGCAACATGAATCAGAAAACAAATCAGAACATGAAACAAAAAATTAATCACAACATGAATCGGCAAACAAATTGGAACATGAATCAGAAAACAAATCACAACATGAGTCAGCAAACAAATCACAACATTAATCTGAAAACAAATCGGAACATGAATCAGAAAACAAATCGGAATATGCATCAGAAAAGAAATCAGAATATAAATCTGAAAATAAATCAGAAAATAAATCTGAAAACAAATCGCAATATAAATCATAAAACAAATCAGAACATAAATCAGCAAACAAATCGGAACATGAATCAGAAAACAAATCGCAACATGAATCAGAAAACAAATCAGAAAATGAATCAGAAAACAAATCAGAATATGAATCAGAAAATAAATCGGAACATGAATCGGAAAACAAATCAGAAAATGAATCAGAAAACAAATCAGAATATGAATCAGAAAACAAATCGCAACATGGATCAGAAAACAAATCAAAAAATGAATCAGAAAACAAATCAGAATATGAATCAGAAAACAAATCGCAACATGAATTCAGAAAACAAATCAAAAAATGAATCAGAAAACAAATCAGAATATTAATCAGAAAACAAATCGCAACATGAATCAGAAAACAAATCAGAAAATGAATCAGAAAACAAATCAGAATATGAATCAGAAAACAAATCGCAACATGAATCAGAAAACAAATCAGAAAATGAATCAGAAAACAAATCAGAATATGAATCAGAAAATAAATCGCAACATGAATCAGAAAACAAATCAGAAAATGAATCAGAAAACAAATCAGAATATGAATCAGAAAACAAATCAGAATATGAATCAGAAAACAAATCGCAACATGAATCAGAAAACAAATCAGAAAATGAATCAGAAAACAAATCAGAATATGAATCAGAAAACAAATCAGAATATGAATCAGAAAACAAATCGCAACATGAATCAGAAAACAAATCAGAAAATGAATCAGAAAACAAATCAGAATATGAATCAGAAAACAAATCGCAACATTAATCAGAAAACAAATCAAAAAATGAATCAGAAAACAAATCAGAATATGAATCAGAAAACAAATCGGAACATGAATCAGAAAACAAATCAAAAAATGAATCAGAAAACAAATCAGAATATGAATCAGAAAACAAATCGCAACATGAATCAGAAAACAAATCAGAAAATGAATCAGAAAACAAATCAGAATATGAATCAGAAAATAAATCGGAACATGAATCGGAAAACAAATCAGAAAATGAATCAGAAAACAAATCAGAATATGAATCAGAAAACAAATCGCAACATGTATCAGAAAACAAATCAAAAAATGAATCAGCAAACAAATCGGAACATGAATCAGAAAACAAATCGCAACATGAATACAGAAAACAAATCAGAAAATGAATCAGAAAACAAATCAGTGTATGAATCAGAAAATAAATCGGAACATGAATCGGAAAACAAATCAGAAAATGAATCAGAAAACAAATCAGAATATGAATCAGAAAACAAATCGCAACATGATTCGGAAAACAAATCGGAACATGAATCAGAAAACAAATCAGAACATGGATCAAAAAACAACTCACAACATAAATCTGAAAACAAATCGCAACATAAATCAGAAAACAAATCAGAACATGAATCAGAAAACAAATCAGAAGATGAATCAGAAAACAAATCAGAATATCAATCAGAAAATAAATCGGAACATGAATCAGCAAACAAATCGCAACATGAATCGGAAAACAATTTGGAACATGAATCAGAAAACATATCAGAACGTGGATCAAAAACAACTCACAACATGGATATTTTAACTAATCAGAACATGAATCAGAAAACAAATCAGAAGATGAATCAGAAAACAAATCAGAACATGAATCAAAAAATAAATCACAACATTAAAATGAAAAACAAATCGGAACGTGGATCAGAAAACAAATCAGAACATGAATCAAAAAACAAATCGCATCATGAATCAGAAAACAAATAAGAACATGAATCAGCAAACAAATCGCACCATGAATCTGAAAACAAATTGGAACATGAATCAGCAAACAAATCGCAACATGAATCTAAAAAAAATTGCAACATGAATCAGAAAACAAATCAGAACATGAAACAAAAAATAAATCGCAGCATGAATCGAAAAACAAATCAAAACGTGGATCAGAAAACAAATCAGAACATGAATCAAAAAACAAATCGCATCATGAATCAGAAAACAAATAAGAACATGAATCAGCAAACAAATCGCACCATGAATCTGAAAACAAATCGGAACATGAATCAGCAAACAAATCGCAACATGAATCTAAAAAAAATCAAACATGAATAAAAAAAACCAAATCAGAACATAAATCAAAATACAAATCGCATCATGTATCAGAAAACAAATCAGAACATGAATCAGCAAACAAATCGCAACATGGATCTGAAAACAAATCGGAACATGCATCAGAAAACAAATCAGAACATGAATCAGCAAACAAATCACAACATGAATCTGAAAACAAATCAGAACATGAATCAGAAAACAAATCAGAACATTCATCAGCAAACAAATCGCAACATGAATCAGAAAACAAATCACAACATGAATCAGCAAACAAATCGGAACATGAATCAGAAAACAAATCAGAACATGAATCAGCAAACACATCAGAACATGAATCAGCAAACAAATCAGAACATGAATCAGTAAACATAATCGAAACATGAATCAGCAAACAAATCAGAACATCGATCTGAAAACAAATCGGAACATGCATCAGAAAACAAATCATAACATGAATCAGCAAACAAATCGGAACATGAATCAGCAAACACATTGGAACATGAATCAGCAAACAAATCGCAACATGAATCTGAAAACAAATCAGAACATGAATCGGCAAACAAATCACAACATGAATTAAAAAAACAAATAAGAACATAAATCAGAAAACAAATCAGAACATGAATAATCAAACAAATTGCAACATGAATCAGAAAACAAATCAGAACATGAATAATCAAACAAATTGCAACATGAATCAGAAAACAAATCAGAACATGAAACAAAAAATTAATCACAACATGAATCGGCAAACAAATTGGAACATGAATCAGAAAACAAATCACAACATGAGTCAGCAAACAAATCACAACATTAATCTGAAAACAAATCGGAACATGAATCAGAAAACAAATCGGAATATGCATCAGAAAAGAAATCAGAATATAAATCTGAAAATAAATCAGAAAATAAATCTGAAAACAAATCGCAATATAAATCATAAAACAAATCAGAACATAAATCAGCAAACAAATCGGAACATGAATCAGAAAACAATTCGCAACATGAATCAGAAAACAAATCAGAAAATGAATCAGAAAACAAATTAGAATATGAATCAGAAAATAAATCGGAACATGAATCGGAAAACAAATCAGAAAATGAATCAGAAAACAAATCAGAATATGAATCAGAAAACAAATCAGAATATGAATCAGAAAACAAATCGCAACATGAATCAGAAAACAAATCAAAAAATGAATCAGAAAACAAATCAGAATATGAATCAGAAAACAAATCAGAATATGAATCAGAAAACAAATCGCAACATGAATCAGAAAACAAATCAAAAAATGAATCAGAAAACAAATCATAATATTAATCAGAAAACAAATCGCAACATGAATCAGAAAACAAATCAGAAAATGAATCAGAAAACAAATCAGAATATGAATCAGAAAACAAATCGCAACATGAATCAGAAAACAAATCAGAAAATGAATCAGAAAACAAATCAGAATATGAATCAGAAAATAAATCGCAACATGAATCAGAAAACAAATCAGAAAATGAATCAGAAAACAAATCAGAATATGAATCAGAAAACAAATCGCAACATGAATCAGAAAACAAATCAGAATATGAATCAGAAAACAAATCAGAATATGAATCAGAAAACAAATCGCAACATGAATCAGAAAACAAATCAGAAAATGAATCAGAAAACAAATCAGAATATGAATCAGAAAACAAATCGCAACATGAATCAGAAAACAAATCAAAAAATGAATCAGAAAACAAATCAGAATATGAATCAGAAAACAAATCGGAACATGAATCAGAAAACAAATCAGAAAATGAATCAGAAAACAAATCAGAATATGAATCAGAAAATAAATCGGAACATGAATCGGAAAACAAATCAGAAAATGAATCAGAAAACAAATCAGAATATGAATCAGAAAACAAATCGCAACATGATTTCAGAAAACAAATCAAAAAATGAATCAGCAAACAAATCGGAACATGAATCAGAAAACAAATCGCAACATGAATCAGAAAACAAATCAAAAAATGAATCAGCAAACAAATCGGAACATGAATCAGAAAACAAATCGCAACATGAATACAGAAAACAAATCAGAAAATGAATCAGAAAACAAATCAGAATATGAATCAGAAAATAAATCGGAACATGAATCGGAAAACAAATCAGAAAATGAATCAGAAAACAAATCAGAATATGAATCAGAAAACAAATCGCAACATGATTCGGAAAACAAATCGGAACATGAATCAGAAAACAAATCAGAACATGGATCAAAAAACAACTCACAACATAAATCTGAAAACAAATCGCAACATAAATCAGAAAACAAATCAGAACATGAATCAGAAAACAAATCAGAAGATGAATCAGAAAACAAATCAGAATATCAATCAGAAAATAAATCGGAACATGAATCAGCAAACAAATCGCAACATGAATCGGAAAACAATTTGGAACATGAATCAGAAAACAAATCAGAACGTGGATCAAAAACAACTCACAACATGGATATTTTAACTAATCAGAACATGAATCAGAAAACAAATCAGAAGATGAATCAGAAAACAAATCAGAACATGAATCAAAAAATAAATCACAACATTAAAATGAAAAACAAATCGGAACGTGGATCAGAAAACAAATCAGAACATGAATCAAAAAAACAAATAGCATCATGAATCAGAAAACAAATCAGATCATGAATCAGCAAACAAATCGCAACACAAATCTGAAAACAAATCGGAACATGAATCAGAAAACAAATCGGAACATGCATCAGAAAACAAATCAGAACATGAATCTGAAAATAAATCAGAACATGAGTCTGAAAAGAAATCGCAACATAAATCATAAAACAAATCAGAACATGGATCTGAAAACAAATCGCAACATGAATCGGAAAACAAATCAGAACCTGAATCTGAAAAGAAATCAGAACATGAATCTGAAAAGAAATCAGAACATAAATCATGAAAACAAATCAGGACATGAATCTGAAAAGAAATCAGAACATGAAATCTGAAAACAAATCGCAACATAAATCATAAGACAAATCAGAACATGAATCAGCAAACAAATCGCAACATGAATCTGAAAACAAATCGGAACATGAATCAGAAAACAAATCAGAAGATGAATCAGAAAACAAATCGGAATATGAATCAGAAAATAAATTGGAACATGAATCGGCAAACAAATCGCAACATGATTCGGAAAACAAATCGGAACATAAATCAGAAAACAAATCAGAACATGGGGCAAAAAACAAATCAGAACATGCATCAAAAAAACAATTGCAACATGAATCTGAAAACAAATCGCAACCTGAATCAGAAAACAAATCAGAACATGATTCAGAAAATAAATCGGAACATGAATCAGCAAACAAATCGCGAACATGATTCATGAATCGGCAAACAATTCACAACATGAATCAGAAAACAAATTGGAACATGAATCAGAAAACAAATCGCAACATGAATCAGAAAACAAATCAGAAGATGAATCAGAAAACAAATCAGAATATCAATCAGAAAATAAATCGGAACATGAATCAGCAAACAAATCGCAACATGAATCGGAAAACAATTTGGAACATGAATCAGAAAACAAATCAGAACGTGGATCAAAAACAACTCACAACATGGATATTTTAACTAATCAGAACATGAATCAGAAAACAAATCAGAAGATGAATCAGAAAACAAATCAGAACATGAATCAAAAAATAAATCACAACATTAAAATGAAAAACAAATCGGAACGTGGATCAGAAAACAAATCAGAACATGAATCAAAAAACAAATCGCATCATGAATCAGAAAACAAATAAGAACATGAATCAGCAAACAAATCGCACCATGAATCTGAAAACAAATTGGAACATGAATCAGCAAACAAATCGCAACATGAATCTAAAAAAAATTGCAACATGAATCAGAAAACAAATCAGAACATGAAACAAAAAATAAATCGCAGCATGAATCGAAAAACAAATCAAAACGTGGATCAGAAAACAAATCAGAACATGAATCAAAAAACAAATCGCATCATGAATCAGAAAACAAATAAGAACATGAATCAGCAAACAAATCGCACCATGAATCTGAAAACAAATCGGAACATGAATCAGCAAACAAATCGCAACATGAATCTAAAAAAAATCAAACATGAATAAAAAAAACCAAATCAGAACATAAATCAAAATACAAATCGCATCATGTATCAGAAAACAAATCAGAACATGAATCAGCAAACAAATCGCAACATGGATCTGAAAACAAATCGGAACATGCATCAGAAAACAAATCAGAACATGAATCAGCAAACAAATCACAACATGAATCTGAAAACAAATCAGAACATGAATCAGAAAACAAATCAGAACATTCATCAGCAAACAAATCGCAACATGAATCAGAAAACAAATCACAACATGAATCAGCAAACAAATCGGAACATGAATCAGAAAACAAATCAGAACATGAATCAGCAAACACATCAGAACATGAATCAGCAAACAAATCAGAACATGAATCAGTAAACATAATCGAAACATGAATCAGCAAACAAATCAGAACATCGATCTGAAAACAAATCGGAACATGCATCAGAAAACAAATCATAACATGAATCAGCAAACAAATCGGAACATGAATCAGCAAACACATTGGAACATGAATCAGCAAACAAATCGCAACATGAATCTGAAAACAAATCAGAACATGAATCGGCAAACAAATCACAACATGAATTAAAAAAACAAATAAGAACATAAATCAGAAAACAAATCAGAACATGAATAATCAAACAAATTGCAACATGAATCAGAAAACAAATCAGAACATGAATAATCAAACAAATTGCAACATGAATCAGAAAACAAATCAGAACATGAAACAAAAAATTAATCACAACATGAATCGGCAAACAAATTGGAACATGAATCAGAAAACAAATCACAACATGAGTCAGCAAACAAATCACAACATTAATCTGAAAACAAATCGGAACATGAATCAGAAAACAAATCGGAATATGCATCAGAAAAGAAATCAGAATATAAATCTGAAAATAAATCAGAAAATAAATCTGAAAACAAATCGCAATATAAATCATAAAACAAATCAGAACATAAATCAGCAAACAAATCGGAACATGAATCAGAAAACAATTCGCAACATGAATCAGAAAACAAATCAGAAAATGAATCAGAAAACAAATTAGAATATGAATCAGAAAATAAATCGGAACATGAATCGGAAAACAAATCAGAAAATGAATCAGAAAACAAATCAGAATATGAATCAGAAAACAAATCAGAATATGAATCAGAAAACAAATCGCAACATGAATCAGAAAACAAATCAAAAAATGAATCAGAAAACAAATCAGAATATGAATCAGAAAACAAATCAGAATATGAATCAGAAAACAAATCGCAACATGAATCAGAAAACAAATCAAAAAATGAATCAGAAAACAAATCATAATATTAATCAGAAAACAAATCGCAACATGAATCAGAAAACAAATCAGAAAATGAATCAGAAAACAAATCAGAATATGAATCAGAAAACAAATCGCAACATGAATCAGAAAACAAATCAGAAAATGAATCAGAAAACAAATCAGAATATGAATCAGAAAATAAATCGCAACATGAATCAGAAAACAAATCAGAAAATGAATCAGAAAACAAATCAGAATATGAATCAGAAAACAAATCGCAACATGAATCAGAAAACAAATCAGAATATGAATCAGAAAACAAATCAGAATATGAATCAGAAAACAAATCGCAACATGAATCAGAAAACAAATCAGAAAATGAATCAGAAAACAAATCAGAATATGAATCAGAAAACAAATCGCAACATGAATCAGAAAACAAATCAAAAAATGAATCAGAAAACAAATCAGAATATGAATCAGAAAACAAATCGGAACATGAATCAGAAAACAAATCAGAAAATGAATCAGAAAACAAATCAGAATATGAATCAGAAAATAAATCGGAACATGAATCGGAAAACAAATCAGAAAATGAATCAGAAAACAAATCAGAATATGAATCAGAAAACAAATCGCAACATGATTTCAGAAAACAAATCAAAAAATGAATCAGCAAACAAATCGGAACATGAATCAGAAAACAAATCGCAACATGAATCAGAAAACAAATCAAAAAATGAATCAGCAAACAAATCGGAACATGAATCAGAAAACAAATCGCAACATGAATACAGAAAACAAATCAGAAAATGAATCAGAAAACAAATCAGAATATGAATCAGAAAATAAATCGGAACATGAATCGGAAAACAAATCAGAAAATGAATCAGAAAACAAATCAGAATATGAATCAGAAAACAAATCGCAACATGATTCGGAAAACAAATCGGAACATGAATCAGAAAACAAATCAGAACATGGATCAAAAAACAACTCACAACATAAATCTGAAAACAAATCGCAACATAAATCAGAAAACAAATCAGAACATGAATCAGAAAACAAATCAGAAGATGAATCAGAAAACAAATCAGAATATCAATCAGAAAATAAATCGGAACATGAATCAGCAAACAAATCGCAACATGAATCGGAAAACAATTTGGAACATGAATCAGAAAACAAATCAGAACGTGGATCAAAAACAACTCACAACATGGATATTTTAACTAATCAGAACATGAATCAGAAAACAAATCAGAAGATGAATCAGAAAACAAATCAGAACATGAATCAAAAAATAAATCACAACATTAAAATGAAAAACAAATCGGAACGTGGATCAGAAAACAAATCAGAACATGAATCAAAAAAACAAATAGCATCATGAATCAGAAAACAAATCAGATCATGAATCAGCAAACAAATCGCAACACAAATCTGAAAACAAATCGGAACATGAATCAGAAAACAAATCGGAACATGCATCAGAAAACAAATCAGAACATGAATCTGAAAATAAATCAGAACATGAGTCTGAAAAGAAATCGCAACATAAATCATAAAACAAATCAGAACATGGATCTGAAAACAAATCGCAACATGAATCGGAAAACAAATCAGAACCTGAATCTGAAAAGAAATCAGAACATGAATCTGAAAAGAAATCAGAACATAAATCATGAAAACAAATCAGGACATGAATCTGAAAAGAAATCAGAACATGAAATCTGAAAACAAATCGCAACATAAATCATAAGACAAATCAGAACATGAATCAGCAAACAAATCGCAACATGAATCTGAAAACAAATCGGAACATGAATCAGAAAACAAATCAGAAGATGAATCAGAAAACAAATCGGAATATGAATCAGAAAATAAATTGGAACATGAATCGGCAAACAAATCGCAACATGATTCGGAAAACAAATCGGAACATAAATCAGAAAACAAATCAGAACATGGGGCAAAAAACAAATCAGAACATGCATCAAAAAAACAATTGCAACATGAATCTGAAAACAAATCGCAACCTGAATCAGAAAACAAATCAGAACATGATTCAGAAAATAAATCGGAACATGAATCAGCAAACAAATCGCGAACATGATTCATGAATCGGCAAACAATTCACAACATGAATCAGAAAACAAATTGGAACATGAATCAGAAAACAAATCGCAACATGAATCAGCAAACAAATCGCAACATGAATCGGCAAACAAATCGCAACATGAATCTGAAAACAAATCACAACATGAATCATCAAAAAATTGCAACATGAATCAGAAAACAAATCAGAACATGAAACAAAAAATAAATCGCAGCATGAATCGAAAAACAAATCAAAACGTGGATCAGAAAACAAATCAGAACATGAATCAAAAAACAAATCGCATCATGAATCAGAAAACAAATAAGAACATGAATCAGCAAACAAATCGCACCATGAATCTGAAAACAAATCGGAACATGAATCAGCAAACAAATCGCAACATGAATCTAAAAAAAATCAAACATGAATAAAAAAAACCAAATCAGAACATAAATCAAAATACAAATCGCATCATGTATCAGAAAACAAATCAGAACATGAATCAGCAAACAAATCGCAACATGGATCTGAAAACAAATCGGAACATGCATCAGAAAACAAATCAGAACATGAATCAGCAAACAAATCACAACATGAATCTGAAAACAAATCAGAACATGAATCAGAAAACAAATCAGAACATTCATCAGCAAACAAATCGCAACATGAATCAGAAAACAAATCACAACATGAATCAGCAAACAAATCGGAACATGAATCAGAAAACAAATCAGAACATGAATCAGCAAACACATCAGAACATGAATCAGCAAACAAATCAGAACATGAATCAGTAAACATAATCGAAACATGAATCAGCAAACAAATCAGAACATCGATCTGAAAACAAATCGGAACATGCATCAGAAAACAAATCATAACATGAATCAGCAAACAAATCGGAACATGAATCAGCAAACACATTGGAACATGAATCAGCAAACAAATCGCAACATGAATCTGAAAACAAATCAGAACATGAATCGGCAAACAAATCACAACATGAATTAAAAAAACAAATAAGAACATAAATCAGAAAACAAATCAGAACATGAATAATCAAACAAATTGCAACATGAATCAGAAAACAAATCAGAACATGAAACAAAAAATTAATCACAACATGAATCGGCAAACAAATTGGAACATGAATCAGAAAACAAATCACAACATGAGTCAGCAAACAAATCACAACATTAATCTGAAAACAAATCGGAACATGAATCAGAAAACAAATCGGAATATGCATCAGAAAAGAAATCAGAATATAAATCTGAAAATAAATCAGAAAATAAATCTGAAAACAAATCGCAATATAAATCATAAAACAAATCAGAACATAAATCAGCAAACAAATCGGAACATGAATCAGAAAACAAATCGCAACATGAATCAGAAAACAAATCAGAAAATGAATCAGAAAACAAATCAGAATATGAATCAGAAAATAAATCGGAACATGAATCGGAAAACAAATCAGAAAATGAATCAGAAAACAAATCAGAATATGAATCAGAAAACAAATCAGAATATGAATCAGAAAACAAATCGCAACATGAATCAGAAAACAAATCAAAAAATGAATCAGAAAACAAATCAGAATATGAATCAGAAAACAAATCAGAATATGAATCAGAAAACAAATCGCAACATGAATCAGAAAACAAATCAAAAAATGAATCAGAAAACAAATCATAATATTAATCAGAAAACAAATCGCAACATGAATCAGAAAACAAATCAGAAAATGAATCAGAAAACAAATCAGAATATGAATCACAAAACAAATCGCAACATGAATCAGAAAACAAATCAGAAAATGAATCAGAAAACAAATCAGAATATGAATCAGAAAATAAATCGCAACATGATTCAGAAAACAAATCAGAAAATGAATCAGAAAACAAATCAGAATATGAATCAGAAAACAAATCGCAACATGAATCAGAAAACAAATCAGAATATGAATCAGAAAACAAATCAGAATATGAATCAGAAAACAAATCGCAACATGAATCAGAAAACAAATCAGAAAATGAATCAGAAAACAAATCAGAATATGAATCAGAAAACAAATCGCAACATGAATCAGAAAACAAATCAAAAAATGAATCAGAAAACAAATCAGAATATGAATCAGAAAACAAATCGGAACATGAATCAGAAAACAAATCAGAAAATGAATCAGAAAACAAATCAGAATATGAATCAGAAAATAAATCGGAACATGAATCGGAAAACAAATCAGAAAATGAATCAGAAAACAAATCAGAATATGAATCAGAAAACAAATCGCAACATGAATCAGAAAACAAATCAAAAAATGAATCAGCAAACAAATCGGAACATGAATCAGAAAACAAATCGCAACATGAATCAGAAAACAAATCAAAAAATGAATCAGCAAACAAATCGGAACATGAATCAGAAAACAAATCGCAACATGAATACAGAAAACAAATCAGAAAATGAATCAGAAAACAAATCAGAATATGAATCAGAAAATAAATCGGAACATGAATCGGAAAACAAATCAGAAAATGAATCAGAAAACAAATCAGAATATGAATCAGAAAACAAATCGCAACATGATTCGGAAAACAAATCGGAACATGAATCAGAAAACAAATCAGAACATGGATCAAAAAACAACTCACAACATAAATCTGAAAACAAATCGCAACATAAATCAGAAAACAAATCAGAACATGAATCAGAAAACAAATCAGAAGATGAATCAGAAAACAAATCAGAATATCAATCAGAAAATAAATCGGAACATGAATCAGCAAACAAATCGCAACATGAATCGGAAAACAATTTGGAACATGAATCAGAAAACAAATCAGAACGTGGATCAAAAACAACTCACAACATGGATATTTTAACTAATCAGAACATGAATCAGAAAACAAATCAGAAGATGAATCAGAAAACAAATCAGAACATGAATCAAAAAATAAATCACAACATTAAAATGAAAAACAAATCGGAACGTGGATCAGAAAACAAATCAGAACATGAATCAAAAAAACAAATAGCATCATGAATCAGAAAACAAATCAGATCATGAATCAGCAAACAAATCGCAACACAAATCTGAAAACAAATCGGAACATGAATCAGAAAACAAATTGGAACATGCATCAGAAAACAAATCAGAACATGAATCTGAAAATAAATCAGAACATGAGTCTGAAAAGAAATCGCAACATAAATCATAAAACAAATCAGAACATGGATCTGAAAACAAATCGCAACATGAATCGGAAAACAAATCAGAACCTGAATCTGAAAAGAAATCAGAACATGAATCTGAAAAGAAATCAGAACATAAATCATGAAAACAAATCAGGCCATGAATCTGAAAAGAAATCAGAACATGAAATCTGAAAACAAATCGCAACATAAATCATAAGACAAATCAGAACATGAATCAGCAAACAAATCGCAACATGAATCTGAAAACAAATCGGAACATGAATCAGAAAACAAATCAGAAGATGAATCAGAAAACAAATCGGAATATGAATCAGAAAATAAATTGGAACATGAATCTGAAAACAAATCGCAACCTGAATCAGAAAACAAATCAGAACATGATTCAGAAAATAAATCGGAACATGAATCAGCAAACAAATCGCGAACATGATTCATGAATCGGCAAACAATTCACAACATGAATCAGAAAACAAATTGGAACATGAATCAGAAAACAAATCGCAACATGAATCAGCAAACAAATCGCAACATGAATCGGCAAACAAATCGCAACATGAATCTGAAAACAAATCACAACATGAATCATCAAAAAATTGCAACATGAATCAGAAAACAAATCAGAACATGAAACAAAAAATAAATCGCAGCATGAATCGAAAAACAAATCAAAACGTGGATCAGAAAACAAATCAGAACATGAATCAAAAAACAAATCGCATCATGAATCAGAAAACAAATAAGAACATGAATCAGCAAACAAATCGCACCATGAATCTGAAAACAAATCGGAACATGAATCAGCAAACAAATCGCAACATGAATCTAAAAAAAATCAAACATGAATTTAAAAAACCAAATCAGAACATAAATCAAAATACAAATCGCATCATGTATCAGAAAACAAATCAGAACATGAATCAGCAAACAAATCGCAACATGGATCTGAAAACAAATCGGAACATGCATCAGAAAACAAATCAGAACATGAATCAGCAAACAAATCACAACATGAATCTGAAAACAAATCAGAACATGAATCAGAAAACAAATCAGAACATTCATCAGCAAACAAATCGCAACATGAATCAGAAAACAAATCACAACATGAATCAGCAAACAAATCGGAACATGAATCAGAAAACAAATCAGAACATGAATCAGCAAACACATCAGAACATGAATCAGCAAACAAATCAGAACATGAATCAGTAAACATAATCGAAACATGAATCAGCAAACAAATCAGAACATCGAACTGAAAACAAATCGGAACATGCATCAGAAAACAAATCATAACATGAATCAGCAAACAAATCGGAACATGAATCAGCAAACACATTGGAACATGAATCAGCAAACAAATCGCAACATGAATCTGAAAACAAATCAGAACATGAATCGGCAAACAAATCACAACATGAATTAAAAAAACAAATAAGAACATAAATCAGAAAACAAATCAGAACATGAATAATCAAACAAATTGCAACATGAATCAGAAAACAAATCAGAACATGAATAATCAAACAAATTGCAACATGAATCAGAAAACAAATCAGAACATGAAACAAAAAATTAATCACAACATGAATCGGCAAACAAATTGGAACATGAATCAGAAAACAAATCACAACATGAGTCAGCAAACAAATCACAACATTAATCTGAAAACAAATCGGAACATGAATCAGAAAACAAATCGGAATATGCATCAGAAAAGAAATCAGAATATGAATCAGAAAACAAATCGCAACATGAATCAGAAAACAAATCAGAAAATGAATCAGAAAACAAATCAGAATATGAATCAGAAAACAAATCGCAACATTAATCAGAAAACAAATCAAAAAATGAATCAGAAAACAAATCATAATATGAATCAGAAAACAAATCGGAACATGAATCAGAAAACAAATCAAAAAATGAATCAGAAAACAAATCAGAATATGAATCAGAAAACAAATCGCAACATGAATCAGAAAACAAATCAGAAAATGAATCAGAAAACAAATCAGAATATGAATCAGAAAATAAATCGGAACATGAATCGGAAAACAAATCAGAAAATGAATCAGAAAACAAATCAGAATATGAATCAGAAAACAAATCGCAACATGTATCAGAAAACAAATCAAAAAATGAATCAGCAAACAAATCGGAACATGAATCAGAAAACAAATCGCAACATGAATACAGAAAACAAATCAGAAAATGAATCAGAAAACAAATCAGTATATGAATCAGAAAATAAATCGGAACATGAATCGGAAAACAAATCAGAAAATGAATCAGAAAACAAATCAGAATATGAATCAGAAAACAAATCGCAACATGATTCGGAAAACAAATCGGAACATGAATCAGAAAACAAATCAGAACATGGATCAAAAAACAACTCACAACATAAATCTGAAAACAAATCGCAACATAAATCAGAAAACAAATCAGAACATGAATCAGAAAACAAATCAGAAGATGAATCAGAAAACAAATCAGAATATCAATCAGAAAATAAATCGGAACATGAATCAGCAAACAAATCGCAACATGAATCGGAAAACAATTTGGAACATGAATCAGAAAACAAATCAGAACGTGGATCAAAAACAACTCACAACATGGATATTTTAACTAATCAGAACATGAATCAGAAAACAAATCAGAAGATGAATCAGAAAACAAATCAGAACATGAATCAAAAAATAAATCACAACATTAAAATGAAAAACAAATCGGAACGTGGATCAGAAAACAAATCAGAACATGAATCAAAAAACAAATCGCATCATGAATCAGAAAACAAATAAGAACATGAATCAGCAAACAAATCGCACCATGAATCTGAAAACAAATCGGAACATGAATCAGCAAACAAATCGCAACATGAATCTAAAAAAAATTGCAACATGAATCAGAAAACAAATCAGAACATGAAACAAAAAATAAATCGCAGCATGAATCGAAAAACAAATCAAAACGTGGATCAGAAAACAAATCAGAACATGAATCAAAAAACAAATCGCATCATGAATCAGAAAACAAATAAGAACATGAATCAGCAAACAAATCGCACCATGAATCTGAAAACAAATCGGAACATGAATCAGCAAACAAATCGCAACATGAATCTTTAAAAAATCAAACATGAATAAAAAAAACCAAATCAGAACATAAATCAAAATACAAATCGCATCATGTATCAGAAAACAAATCAGAACATGAATCAGCAAACAAATCGCAACATGGATCTGAAAACAAATCGGAACATGCATCAGAAAACAAATCAGAACATGAATCAGCAAACAAATCACAACATGAATCTGAAAACAAATCAGAACATGAATCAGAAAACAAATCAGAACATTCATCAGCAAACAAATCGCAACATGAATCAGAAAACAAATCACAACATGAATCAGCAAACAAATCGGAACATGAATCAGAAAACAAATCAGAACATGAATCAGCAAACACATCAGAACATGAATCAGCAAACAAATCAGAACATGAATCAGTAAACATAATCGAAACATGAATCAGCAAACAAATCAGAACATCGATCTGAAAACAAATCGGAACATGCATCAGAAAACAAATCATAACATGAATCAGCAAACAAATCGGAACATGAATCAGCAAACACATTGGAACATGAATCAGCAAACAAATCGCAACATGAATCTGAAAACAAATCAGAACATGAATCGGCAAACAAATCACAACATGAATTAAAAAAACAAATAAGAACATAAATCAGAAAACAAATCAGAACATGAATAATCAAACAAATTGCAACATGAATCAGAAAACAAATCAGAACATGAATAATCAAACAAATTGCAACATGAATCAGAAAACAAATCAGAACATGAAACAAAAAATTAATCACAACATGAATCGGCAAACAAATTGGAACATGAATCAGAAAACAAATCACAACATGAGTCAGCAAACAAATCACAACATTAATCTGAAAACAAATCGGAACATGAATCAGAAAACAAATCGGAATATGCATCAGAAAAGAAATCAGAATATAAATCTGAAAATAAATCAGAAAATAAATCTGAAAACAAATCGCAATATAAATCATAAAACAAATCAGAACATAAATCAGCAAACAAATCGGAACATGAATCAGAAAACAATTCGCAACATGAATCAGAAAACAAATCAGAAAATGAATCAGAAAACAAATTAGAATATGAATCAGAAAATAAATCGGAACATGAATCGGAAAACAAATCAGAAAATGAATCAGAAAACAAATCAGAATATGAATCAGAAAACAAATCAGAATATGAATCAGAAAACAAATCGCAACATGAATCAGAAAACAAATCAAAAAATGAATCAGAAAACAAATCAGAATATGAATCAGAAAACAAATCAGAATATGAATCAGAAAACAAATCGCAACATGAATCAGAAAACAAATCAAAAAATGAATCAGAAAACAAATCATAATATTAATCAGAAAACAAATCGCAACATGAATCAGAAAACAAATCAGAAAATGAATCAGAAAACAAATCAGAATATGAATCAGAAAACAAATCGCAACATGAATCAGAAAACAAATCAGAAAATGAATCAGAAAACAAATCAGAATATGAATCAGAAAATAAATCGCAACATGAATCAGAAAACAAATCAGAAAATGAATCAGAAAACAAATCAGAATATGAATCAGAAAACAAATCGCAACATGAATCAGAAAACAAATCAGAATATGAATCAGAAAACAAATCAGAATATGAATCAGAAAACAAATCGCAACATGAATCAGAAAACAAATCAGAAAATGAATCAGAAAACAAATCAGAATATGAATCAGAAAACAAATCGCAACATGAATCAGAAAACAAATCAAAAAATGAATCAGAAAACAAATCAGAATATGAATCAGAAAACAAATCGGAACATGAATCAGAAAACAAATCAGAAAATGAATCAGAAAACAAATCAGAATATGAATCAGAAAATAAATCGGAACATGAATCGGAAAACAAATCAGAAAATGAATCAGAAAACAAATCAGAATATGAATCAGAAAACAAATCGCAACATGATTTCAGAAAACAAATCAAAAAATGAATCAGCAAACAAATCGGAACATGAATCAGAAAACAAATCGCAACATGAATCAGAAAACAAATCAAAAAATGAATCAGCAAACAAATCGGAACATGAATCAGAAAACAAATCGCAACATGAATACAGAAAACAAATCAGAAAATGAATCAGAAAACAAATCAGAATATGAATCAGAAAATAAATCGGAACATGAATCGGAAAACAAATCAGAAAATGAATCAGAAAACAAATCAGAATATGAATCAGAAAACAAATCGCAACATGATTCGGAAAACAAATCGGAACATGAATCAGAAAACAAATCAGAACATGGATCAAAAAACAACTCACAACATAAATCTGAAAACAAATCGCAACATAAATCAGAAAACAAATCAGAACATGAATCAGAAAACAAATCAGAAGATGAATCAGAAAACAAATCAGAATATCAATCAGAAAATAAATCGGAACATGAATCAGCAAACAAATCGCAACATGAATCGGAAAACAATTTGGAACATGAATCAGAAAACAAATCAGAACGTGGATCAAAAACAACTCACAACATGGATATTTTAACTAATCAGAACATGAATCAGAAAACAAATCAGAAGATGAATCAGAAAACAAATCAGAACATGAATCAAAAAATAAATCACAACATTAAAATGAAAAACAAATCGGAACGTGGATCAGAAAACAAATCAGAACATGAATCAAAAAAACAAATAGCATCATGAATCAGAAAACAAATCAGATCATGAATCAGCAAACAAATCGCAACACAAATCTGAAAACAAATCGGAACATGAATCAGAAAACAAATCGGAACATGCATCAGAAAACAAATCAGAACATGAATCTGAAAATAAATCAGAACATGAGTCTGAAAAGAAATCGCAACATAAATCATAAAACAAATCAGAACATGGATCTGAAAACAAATCGCAACATGAATCGGAAAACAAATCAGAACCTGAATCTGAAAAGAAATCAGAACATGAATCTGAAAAGAAATCAGAACATAAATCATGAAAACAAATCAGGACATGAATCTGAAAAGAAATCAGAACATGAAATCTGAAAACAAATCGCAACATAAATCATAAGACAAATCAGAACATGAATCAGCAAACAAATCGCAACATGAATCTGAAAACAAATCGGAACATGAATCAGAAAACAAATCAGAAGATGAATCAGAAAACAAATCGGAATATGAATCAGAAAATAAATTGGAACATGAATCGGCAAACAAATCGCAACATGATTCGGAAAACAAATCGGAACATAAATCAGAAAACAAATCAGAACATGGGGCAAAAAACAAATCAGAACATGCATCAAAAAAACAATTGCAACATGAATCTGAAAACAAATCGCAACCTGAATCAGAAAACAAATCAGAACATGATTCAGAAAATAAATCGGAACATGAATCAGCAAACAAATCGCGAACATGATTCATGAATCGGCAAACAATTCACAACATGAATCAGAAAACAAATTGGAACATGAATCAGAAAACAAATCGCAACATGAATCAGAAAACAAATCAGAAGATGAATCAGAAAACAAATCAGAATATCAATCAGAAAATAAATCGGAACATGAATCAGCAAACAAATCGCAACATGAATCGGAAAACAATTTGGAACATGAATCAGAAAACAAATCAGAACGTGGATCAAAAACAACTCACAACATGGATATTTTAACTAATCAGAACATGAATCAGAAAACAAATCAGAAGATGAATCAGAAAACAAATCAGAACATGAATCAAAAAATAAATCACAACATTAAAATGAAAAACAAATCGGAACGTGGATCAGAAAACAAATCAGAACATGAATCAAAAAACAAATCGCATCATGAATCAGAAAACAAATAAGAACATGAATCAGCAAACAAATCGCACCATGAATCTGAAAACAAATTGGAACATGAATCAGCAAACAAATCGCAACATGAATCTAAAAAAAATTGCAACATGAATCAGAAAACAAATCAGAACATGAAACAAAAAATAAATCGCAGCATGAATCGAAAAACAAATCAAAACGTGGATCAGAAAACAAATCAGAACATGAATCAAAAAACAAATCGCATCATGAATCAGAAAACAAATAAGAACATGAATCAGCAAACAAATCGCACCATGAATCTGAAAACAAATCGGAACATGAATCAGCAAACAAATCGCAACATGAATCTAAAAAAAATCAAACATGAATAAAAAAAACCAAATCAGAACATAAATCAAAATACAAATCGCATCATGTATCAGAAAACAAATCAGAACATGAATCAGCAAACAAATCGCAACATGGATCTGAAAACAAATCGGAACATGCATCAGAAAACAAATCAGAACATGAATCAGCAAACAAATCACAACATGAATCTGAAAACAAATCAGAACATGAATCAGAAAACAAATCAGAACATTCATCAGCAAACAAATCGCAACATGAATCAGAAAACAAATCACAACATGAATCAGCAAACAAATCGGAACATGAATCAGAAAACAAATCAGAACATGAATCAGCAAACACATCAGAACATGAATCAGCAAACAAATCAGAACATGAATCAGTAAACATAATCGAAACATGAATCAGCAAACAAATCAGAACATCGATCTGAAAACAAATCGGAACATGCATCAGAAAACAAATCATAACATGAATCAGCAAACAAATCGGAACATGAATCAGCAAACACATTGGAACATGAATCAGCAAACAAATCGCAACATGAATCTGAAAACAAATCAGAACATGAATCGGCAAACAAATCACAACATGAATTAAAAAAACAAATAAGAACATAAATCAGAAAACAAATCAGAACATGAATAATCAAACAAATTGCAACATGAATCAGAAAACAAATCAGAACATGAATAATCAAACAAATTGCAACATGAATCAGAAAACAAATCAGAACATGAAACAAAAAATTAATCACAACATGAATCGGCAAACAAATTGGAACATGAATCAGAAAACAAATCACAACATGAGTCAGCAAACAAATCACAACATTAATCTGAAAACAAATCGGAACATGAATCAGAAAACAAATCGGAATATGCATCAGAAAAGAAATCAGAATATAAATCTGAAAATAAATCAGAAAATAAATCTGAAAACAAATCGCAATATAAATCATAAAACAAATCAGAACATAAATCAGCAAACAAATCGGAACATGAATCAGAAAACAATTCGCAACATGAATCAGAAAACAAATCAGAAAATGAATCAGAAAACAAATTAGAATATGAATCAGAAAATAAATCGGAACATGAATCGGAAAACAAATCAGAAAATGAATCAGAAAACAAATCAGAATATGAATCAGAAAACAAATCAGAATATGAATCAGAAAACAAATCGCAACATGAATCAGAAAAACAAATCAAAAAATGAATCAGAAAACAAATCAGAATATGAATCAGAAAACAAATCAGAATATGAATCAGAAAACAAATCGCAACATGAATCAGAAAACAAATCAAAAAATGAATCAGAAAACAAATCATAATATTAATCAGAAAACAAATCGCAACATGAATCAGAAAACAAATCAGAAAATGAATCAGAAAACAAATCAGAATATGAATCAGAAAACAAATCGCAACATGAATCAGAAAACAAATCAGAAAATGAATCAGAAAACAAATCAGAATATGAATCAGAAAATAAATCGCAACATGAATCAGAAAACAAATCAGAAAATGAATCAGAAAACAAATCAGAATATGAATCAGAAAACAAATCGCAACATGAATCAGAAAACAAATCAGAATATGAATCAGAAAACAAATCAGAATATGAATCAGAAAACAAATCGCAACATGAATCAGAAAACAAATCAGAAAATGAATCAGAAAACAAATCAGAATATGAATCAGAAAACAAATCGCAACATGAATCAGAAAACAAATCAAAAAATGAATCAGAAAACAAATCAGAATATGAATCAGAAAACAAATCGGAACATGAATCAGAAAACAAATCAGAAAATGAATCAGAAAACAAATCAGAATATGAATCAGAAAATAAATCGGAACATGAATCGGAAAACAAATCAGAAAATGAATCAGAAAACAAATCAGAATATGAATCAGAAAACAAATCGCAACATGATTTCAGAAAACAAATCAAAAAATGAATCAGCAAACAAATCGGAACATGAATCAGAAAACAAATCGCAACATGAATCAGAAAACAAATCAAAAAATGAATCAGCAAACAAATCGGAACATGAATCAGAAAACAAATCGCAACATGAATACAGAAAACAAATCAGAAAATGAATCAGAAAACAAATCAGAATATGAATCAGAAAATAAATCGGAACATGAATCGGAAAACAAATCAGAAAATGAATCAGAAAACAAATCAGAATATGAATCAGAAAACAAATCGCAACATGATTCGGAAAACAAATCGGAACATGAATCAGAAAACAAATCAGAACATGGATCAAAAAACAACTCACAACATAAATCTGAAAACAAATCGCAACATAAATCAGAAAACAAATCAGAACATGAATCAGAAAACAAATCAGAAGATGAATCAGAAAACAAATCAGAATATCAATCAGAAAATAAATCGGAACATGAATCAGCAAACAAATCGCAACATGAATCGGAAAACAATTTGGAACATGAATCAGAAAACAAATCAGAACGTGGATCAAAAACAACTCACAACATGGATATTTTAACTAATCAGAACATGAATCAGAAAACAAATCAGAAGATGAATCAGAAAACAAATCAGAACATGAATCAAAAAATAAATCACAACATTAAAATGAAAAACAAATCGGAACGTGGATCAGAAAACAAATCAGAACATGAATCAAAAAAACAAATAGCATCATGAATCAGAAAACAAATCAGATCATGAATCAGCAAACAAATCGCAACACAAATCTGAAAACAAATCGGAACATGAATCAGAAAACAAATCGGAACATGCATCAGAAAACAAATCAGAACATGAATCTGAAAATAAATCAGAACATGAGTCTGAAAAGAAATCGCAACATAAATCATAAAACAAATCAGAACATGGATCTGAAAACAAATCGCAACATGAATCGGAAAACAAATCAGAACCTGAATCTGAAAAGAAATCAGAACATGAATCTGAAAAGAAATCAGAACATAAATCATGAAAACAAATCAGGACATGAATCTGAAAAGAAATCAGAACATGAAATCTGAAAACAAATCGCAACATAAATCATAAGACAAATCAGAACATGAATCAGCAAACAAATCGCAACATGAATCTGAAAACAAATCGGAACATGAATCAGAAAACAAATCAGAAGATGAATCAGAAAACAAATCGGAATATGAATCAGAAAATAAATTGGAACATGAATCGGCAAACAAATCGCAACATGATTCGGAAAACAAATCGGAACATAAATCAGAAAACAAATCAGAACATGGGGCAAAAAACAAATCAGAACATGCATCAAAAAAACAATTGCAACATGAATCTGAAAACAAATCGCAACCTGAATCAGAAAACAAATCAGAACATGATTCAGAAAATAAATCGGAACATGAATCAGCAAACAAATCGCGAACATGATTCATGAATCGGCAAACAATTCACAACATGAATCAGAAAACAAATTGGAACATGAATCAGAAAACAAATCGCAACATGAATCAGCAAACAAATCGCAACATGAATCGGCAAACAAATCGCAACATGAATCTGAAAACAAATCACAACATGAATCATCAAAAAATTGCAACATGAATCAGAAAACAAATCAGAACATGAAACAAAAAATAAATCGCAGCATGAATCGAAAAACAAATCAAAACGTGGATCAGAAAACAAATCAGAACATGAATCAAAAAACAAATCGCATCATGAATCAGAAAACAAATAAGAACATGAATCAGCAAACAAATCGCACCATGAATCTGAAAACAAATCGGAACATGAATCAGCAAACAAATCGCAACATGAATCTAAAAAAAATCAAACATGAATAAAAAAAACCAAATCAGAACATAAATCAAAATACAAATCGCATCATGTATCAGAAAACAAATCAGAACATGAATCAGCAAACAAATCGCAACATGGATCTGAAAACAAATCGGAACATGCATCAGAAAACAAATCAGAACATGAATCAGCAAACAAATCACAACATGAATCTGAAAACAAATCAGAACATGAATCAGAAAACAAATCAGAACATTCATCAGCAAACAAATCGCAACATGAATCAGAAAACAAATCACAACATGAATCAGCAAACAAATCGGAACATGAATCAGAAAACAAATCAGAACATGAATCAGCAAACACATCAGAACATGAATCAGCAAACAAATCAGAACATGAATCAGTAAACATAATCGAAACATGAATCAGCAAACAAATCAGAACATCGATCTGAAAACAAATCGGAACATGCATCAGAAAACAAATCATAACATGAATCAGCAAACAAATCGGAACATGAATCAGCAAACACATTGGAACATGAATCAGCAAACAAATCGCAACATGAATCTGAAAACAAATCAGAACATGAATCGGCAAACAAATCACAACATGAATTAAAAAAACAAATAAGAACATAAATCAGAAAACAAATCAGAACATGAATAATCAAACAAATTGCAACATGAATCAGAAAACAAATCAGAACATGAAACAAAAAATTAATCACAACATGAATCGGCAAACAAATTGGAACATGAATCAGAAAACAAATCACAACATGAGTCAGCAAACAAATCACAACATTAATCTGAAAACAAATCGGAACATGAATCAGAAAACAAATCGGAATATGCATCAGAAAAGAAATCAGAATATAAATCTGAAAATAAATCAGAAAATAAATCTGAAAACAAATCGCAATATAAATCATAAAACAAATCAGAACATAAATCAGCAAACAAATCGGAACATGAATCAGAAAACAAATCGCAACATGAATCAGAAAACAAATCAGAAAATGAATCAGAAAACAAATCAGAATATGAATCAGAAAATAAATCGGAACATGAATCGGAAAACAAATCAGAAAATGAATCAGAAAACAAATCAGAATATGAATCAGAAAACAAATCAGAATATGAATCAGAAAACAAATCGCAACATGAATCAGAAAACAAATCAAAAAATGAATCAGAAAACAAATCAGAATATGAATCAGAAAACAAATCAGAATATGAATCAGAAA
This sequence comes from Myxine glutinosa, assembly GCF_964187855.1. Classification (NCBI taxonomy): domain Eukaryota; kingdom Metazoa; phylum Chordata; class Myxini; order Myxiniformes; family Myxinidae; genus Myxine; species Myxine glutinosa. The sequence continues at coordinate 2,780,239 of NC_136262.1, read as the reverse complement.
ACAAATCGCAACATGAATCAGAAAACAAATCAAAAAATGAATCAGAAAACAAATCATAATATTAATCAGAAAACAAATCGCAACATGAATCAGAAAACAAATCAGAAAATGAATCAGAAAACAAATCAGAATATGAATCACAAAACAAATCGCAACATGAATCAGAAAACAAATCAGAAAATGAATCAGAAAACAAATCAGAATATGAATCAGAAAATAAATCGCAACATGATTCAGAAAACAAATCAGAAAATGAATCAGAAAACAAATCAGAATATGAATCAGAAAACAAATCGCAACATGAATCAGAAAACAAATCAGAATATGAATCAGAAAACAAATCAGAATATGAATCAGAAAACAAATCGCAACATGAATCAGAAAACAAATCAGAAAATGAATCAGAAAACAAATCAGAATATGAATCAGAAAACAAATCAGAATATGAATCAGAAAACAAATCGGAACATGAATCAGAAAACAAATCAGAAAATGAATCAGAAAACAAATCAGAATATGAATCAGAAAATAAATCGGAACATGAATCAGAAAACAAATCAGAAAATGAATCAGAAAACAAATCAGAATATGAATCAGAAAATAAATCGGAACATGAATCGGAAAACAAATCAGAAAATGAATCAGAAAACAAATCAGAATATGAATCAGAAAACAAATCGCAACATGAATCAGAAAACAAATCAGAATATGAATCAGAAAATAAATCGGAACATGAATCGGAAAACAAATCAGAAAATGAATCAGAAAACAAATCAGAATATGAATCAGAAAACAAATCAGAATATGAATCAGAAAACAAATCGCAACATGAATCAGAAAACAAATCAAAAAATGAATCAGAAAACAAATCAGAATATGAATCAGAAAACAAATCAGAATATGAATCAGAAAACAAATCGCAACATGAATCAGAAAACAAATCAAAAAATGAATCAGAAAACAAATCATAATATTAATCAGAAAACAAATCGCAACATGAATCAGAAAACAAATCAGAAAATGAATCAGAAAACAAATCAGAATATGAATCACAAAACAAATCGCAACATGAATCAGAAAACAAATCAGAAAATGAATCAGAAAACAAATCAGAATATGAATCAGAAAATAAATCGCAACATGATTCAGAAAACAAATCAGAAAATGAATCAGAAAACAAATCAGAATATGAATCAGAAAACAAATCGCAACATGAATCAGAAAACAAATCAGAATATGAATCAGAAAACAAATCAGAATATGAATCAGAAAACAAATCGCAACATGAATCAGAAAACAAATCAGAAAATGAATCAGAAAACAAATCAGAATATGAATCAGAAAACAAATCAGAATATGAATCAGAAAACAAATCGGAACATGAATCAGAAAACAAATCAGAAAATGAATCAGAAAACAAATCAGAATATGAATCAGAAAACAAATCGGAACATGAATCAGAAAACAAATCAGAAAATGAATCAGAAAACAAATCAGAATATGAATCAGAAAATAAATCGGAACATGAATCGGAAAACAAATCAGAAAATGAATCAGAAAACAAATCAGAATATGAATCAGAAAACAAATCGCAACATGAATCAGAAAACAAATCAAAAAATGAATCAGCAAACAAATCGGAACATGAATCAGAAAACAAATCGCAACATGAATCAGAAAACAAATCAAAAAATGAATCAGCAAACAAATCGGAACATGAATCAGAAAACAAATCGCAACATGAATACAGAAAACAAATCAGAAAATGAATCAGAAAACAAATCAGAATATGAATCAGAAAATAAATCGGAACATGAATCGGAAAACAAATCAGAAAATGAATCAGAAAACAAATCAGAATATGAATCAGAAAACAAATCGCAACATGATTCGGAAAACAAATCGGAACATGAATCAGAAAACAAATCAGAACATGGATCAAAAAACAACTCACAACATAAATCTGAAAACAAATCGCAACATAAATCAGAAAACAAATCAGAACATGAATCAGAAAACAAATCAGAAGATGAATCAGAAAACAAATCAGAATATCAATCAGAAAATAAATCGGAACATGAATCAGCAAACAAATCGCAACATGAATCGGAAAACAATTTGGAACATGAATCAGAAAACAAATCAGAACGTGGATCAAAAACAACTCACAACATGGATATTTTAACTAATCAGAACATGAATCAGAAAACAAATCAGAAGATGAATCAGAAAACAAATCAGAACATGAATCAAAAAATAAATCACAACATTAAAATGAAAAACAAATCGGAACGTGGATCAGAAAACAAATCAGAACATGAATCAAAAAAACAAATAGCATCATGAATCAGAAAACAAATCAGATCATGAATCAGCAAACAAATCGCAACACAAATCTGAAAACAAATCGGAACATGAATCAGAAAACAAATTGGAACATGCATCAGAAAACAAATCAGAACATGAATCTGAAAATAAATCAGAACATGAGTCTGAAAAGAAATCGCAACATAAATCATAAAACAAATCAGAACATGGATCTGAAAACAAATCGCAACATGAATCGGAAAACAAATCAGAACCTGAATCTGAAAAGAAATCAGAACATGAATCTGAAAAGAAATCAGAACATAAATCATGAAAACAAATCAGGACATGAATCTGAAAAGAAATCAGAACATGAAATCTGAAAACAAATCGCAACATAAATCATAAGACAAATCAGAACATGAATCAGCAAACAAATCGCAACATGAATCTGAAAACAAATCGGAACATGAATCAGAAAACAAATCAGAAGATGAATCAGAAAACAAATCGGAATATGAATCAGAAAATAAATTGGAACATGAATCTGAAAACAAATCGCAACCTGAATCAGAAAACAAATCAGAACATGATTCAGAAAATAAATCGGAACATGAATCAGCAAACAAATCGCGAACATGATTCATGAATCGGCAAACAATTCACAACATGAATCAGAAAACAAATTGGAACATGAATCAGAAAACAAATCGCAACATGAATCAGCAAACAAATCGCAACATGAATCGGCAAACAAATCGCAACATGAATCTGAAAACAAATCACAACATGAATCATCAAAAAATTGCAACATGAATCAGAAAACAAATCAGAACATGAAACAAAAAATAAATCGCAGCATGAATCGAAAAACAAATCAAAACGTGGATCAGAAAACAAATCAGAACATGAATCAAAAAACAAATCGCATCATGAATCAGAAAACAAATAAGAACATGAATCAGCAAACAAATCGCACCATGAATCTGAAAACAAATCGGAACATGAATCAGCAAACAAATCGCAACATGAATCTAAAAAAAATCAAACATGAATTTAAAAAACCAAATCAGAACATAAATCAAAATACAAATCGCATCATGTATCAGAAAACAAATCAGAACATGAATCAGCAAACAAATCGCAACATGGATCTGAAAACAAATCGGAACATGCATCAGAAAACAAATCAGAACATGAATCAGCAAACAAATCACAACATGAATCTGAAAACAAATCAGAACATGAATCAGAAAACAAATCAGAACATTCATCAGCAAACAAATCGCAACATGAATCAGAAAACAAATCACAACATGAATCAGCAAACAAATCGGAACATGAATCAGAAAACAAATCAGAACATGAATCAGCAAACACATCAGAACATGAATCAGCAAACAAATCAGAACATGAATCAGTAAACATAATCGAAACATGAATCAGCAAACAAATCAGAACATCGAACTGAAAACAAATCGGAACATGCATCAGAAAACAAATCATAACATGAATCAGCAAACAAATCGGAACATGAATCAGCAAACACATTGGAACATGAATCAGCAAACAAATCGCAACATGAATCTGAAAACAAATCAGAACATGAATCGGCAAACAAATCACAACATGAATTAAAAAAACAAATAAGAACATAAATCAGAAAACAAATCAGAACATGAATAATCAAACAAATTGCAACATGAATCAGAAAACAAATCAGAACATGAATAATCAAACAAATTGCAACATGAATCAGAAAACAAATCAGAACATGAAACAAAAAATTAATCACAACATGAATCGGCAAACAAATTGGAACATGAATCAGAAAACAAATCACAACATGAGTCAGCAAACAAATCACAACATTAATCTGAAAACAAATCGGAACATGAATCAGAAAACAAATCGGAATATGCATCAGAAAAGAAATCAGAATATGAATCAGAAAACAAATCGCAACATGAATCAGAAAACAAATCAGAAAATGAATCAGAAAACAAATCAGAATATGAATCAGAAAACAAATCGCAACATTAATCAGAAAACAAATCAAAAAATGAATCAGAAAACAAATCATAATATGAATCAGAAAACAAATCGGAACATGAATCAGAAAACAAATCAAAAAATGAATCAGAAAACAAATCAGAATATGAATCAGAAAACAAATCGCAACATGAATCAGAAAACAAATCAGAAAATGAATCAGAAAACAAATCAGAATATGAATCAGAAAATAAATCGGAACATGAATCGGAAAACAAATCAGAAAATGAATCAGAAAACAAATCAGAATATGAATCAGAAAACAAATCGCAACATGTATCAGAAAACAAATCAAAAAATGAATCAGCAAACAAATCGGAACATGAATCAGAAAACAAATCGCAACATGAATACAGAAAACAAATCAGAAAATGAATCAGAAAACAAATCAGTATATGAATCAGAAAATAAATCGGAACATGAATCGGAAAACAAATCAGAAAATGAATCAGAAAACAAATCAGAATATGAATCAGAAAACAAATCGCAACATGATTCGGAAAACAAATCGGAACATGAATCAGAAAACAAATCAGAACATGGATCAAAAAACAACTCACAACATAAATCTGAAAACAAATCGCAACATAAATCAGAAAACAAATCAGAACATGAATCAGAAAACAAATCAGAAGATGAATCAGAAAACAAATCAGAATATCAATCAGAAAATAAATCGGAACATGAATCAGCAAACAAATCGCAACATGAATCGGAAAACAATTTGGAACATGAATCAGAAAACAAATCAGAACGTGGATCAAAAACAACTCACAACATGGATATTTTAACTAATCAGAACATGAATCAGAAAACAAATCAGAAGATGAATCAGAAAACAAATCAGAACATGAATCAAAAAATAAATCACAACATTAAAATGAAAAACAAATCGGAACGTGGATCAGAAAACAAATCAGAACATGAATCAAAAAACAAATCGCATCATGAATCAGAAAACAAATAAGAACATGAATCAGCAAACAAATCGCACCATGAATCTGAAAACAAATCGGAACATGAATCAGCAAACAAATCGCAACATGAATCTAAAAAAAATTGCAACATGAATCAGAAAACAAATCAGAACATGAAACAAAAAATAAATCGCAGCATGAATCGAAAAACAAATCAAAACGTGGATCAGAAAACAAATCAGAACATAAATCAAAAAACAAATCGCATCATGAATCAGAAAACAAATAAGAACATGAATCAGCAAACAAATCGCACCATGAATCTGAAAACAAATCGGAACATGAATCAGCAAACAAATCGCAACATGAATCTTTAAAAAATCAAACATGAATAAAAAAAACCAAATCAGAACATAAATCAAAATACAAATCGCATCATGTATCAGAAAACAAATCAGAACATGAATCAGCAAACAAATCGCAACATGGATCTGAAAACAAATCGGAACATGCATCAGAAAACAAATCAGAACATGAATCAGCAAACAAATCACAACATGAATCTGAAAACAAATCAGAACATGAATCAGAAAACAAATCAGAACATTCATCAGCAAACAAATCGCAACATGAATCAGAAAACAAATCACAACATGAATCAGCAAACAAATCGGAACATGAATCAGAAAACAAATCAGAACATGAATCAGCAAACACATCAGAACATGAATCAGCAAACAAATCAGAACATGAATCAGTAAACATAATCGAAACATGAATCAGCAAACAAATCAGAACATCGATCTGAAAACAAATCGGAACATGCATCAGAAAACAAATCATAACATGAATCAGCAAACAAATCGGAACATGAATCAGCAAACACATTGGAACATGAATCAGCAAACAAATCGCAACATGAATCTGAAAACAAATCAGAACATGAATCGGCAAACAAATCACAACATGAATTAAAAAAACAAATAAGAACATAAATCAGAAAACAAATCAGAACATGAATAATCAAACAAATTGCAACATGAATCAGAAAACAAATCAGAACATGAAACAAAAAATTAATCACAACATGAATCGGCAAACAAATTGGAACATGAATCAGAAAACAAATCACAACATGAGTCAGCAAACAAATCACAACATTAATCTGAAAACAAATCGGAACATGAATCAGAAAACAAATCGGAATATGCATCAGAAAAGAAATCAGAATATAAATCTGAAAATAAATCAGAAAATAAATCTGAAAACAAATCGCAATATAAATCATAAAACAAATCAGAACATAAATCAGCAAACAAATCGGAACATGAATCAGAAAACAAATCGCAACATGAATCAGAAAACAAATCAGAAAATGAATCAGAAAACAAATCAGAATATGAATCAGAAAATAAATCGGAACATGAATCGGAAAACAAATCAGAAAATGAATCAGAAAACAAATCAGAATATGAATCAGAAAACAAATCAGAATATGAATCAGAAAACAAATCGCAACATGAATCAGAAAACAAATCAAAAAATGAATCAGAAAACAAATCAGAATATGAATCAGAAAACAAATCAGAATATGAATCAGAAAACAAATCGCAACATGAATCAGAAAACAAATCAAAAAATGAATCAGAAAACAAATCATAATATTAATCAGAAAACAAATCGCAACATGAATCAGAAAACAAATCAGAAAATGAATCAGAAAACAAATCAGAATATGAATCAGAAAACAAATCGCAACATGAATCAGAAAACAAATCAGAAAATGAATCAGAAAACAAATCAGAATATGAATCAGAAAATAAATCGCAACATGAATCAGAAAACAAATCAGTAAATGAATCAGAAAACAAATCAGAATATGAATCAGAAAACAAATCGCAACATGAATCAGAAAACAAATCAGAATATGAATCAGAAAACAAATCAGAATATGAATCATTAAACAAATCGCAACATGAATCAGAAAACAAATCAGAAAATGAATCAGAAAACAAATCAGAATATGAATCAGAAAACAAATCGCAACATGAATCAGAAAACAAATCAAAAAATGAATCAGAAAACAAATCAGAATATGAATCAGAAAACAAATCGGAACATGAATCAGAAAACAAATCAGAAAATGAATCAGAAAACAAATCAGAATATGAATCAGAAAATAAATCGGAACATGAATCGGAAAACAAATCAGAAAATGAATCAGAAAACAAATCAGAATATGAATCAGAAAACAAATCGCAACATGAATCAGAAAACAAATCAAAAAATGAATCAGCAAACAAATCGGAACATGAATCAGAAAACAAATCGCAACATGAATCAGAAAACAAATCAAAAAATGAATCAGCAAACAAATCGGAACATGAATCAGAAAACAAATCGCAACATGAATACAGAAAACAAATCAGAAAATGAATCAGAAAACAAATCAGAATATGAATCAGAAAATAAATCGGAACATGAATCGGAAAACAAATCAGAAAATGAATCAGAAAACAAATCAGAATATGAATCAGAAAACAAATCGCAACATGATTCGGAAAACAAATCGGAACATGAATCAGAAAACAAATCAGAACATGGATCAAAAAACAACTCACAACATAAATCTGAAAACAAATCGCAACATAAATCAGAAAACAAATCAGAACATGAATCAGAAAACAAATCAGAAGATGAATCAGAAAACAAATCAGAATATCAATCAGAAAATAAATCGGAACATGAATCAGCAAACAAATCGCAACATGAATCGGAAAACAATTTGGAACATGAATCAGAAAACAAATCAGAACGTGGATCAAAAACAACTCACAACATGGATATTTTAACTAATCAGAACATGAATCAGAAAACAAATCAGAAGATGAATCAGAAAACAAATCAGAACATGAATCAAAAAATAAATCACAACATTAAAATGAAAAACAAATCGGAACGTGGATCAGAAAACAAATCAGAACATGAATCAAAAAAACAAATAGCATCATGAATCAGAAAACAAATCAGATCATGAATCAGCAAACAAATCGCAACACAAATCTGAAAACAAATCGGAACATGAATCAGAAAACAAATTGGAACATGCATCAGAAAACAAATCAGAACATGAATCTGAAAATAAATCAGAACATGAGTCTGAAAAGAAATCGCAACATAAATCATAAAACAAATCAGAACATGGATCTGAAAACAAATCGCAACATGAATCGGAAAACAAATCAGAACCTGAATCTGAAAAGAAATCAGAACATGAATCTGAAAAGAAATCAGAACATAAATCATGAAAACAAATCAGGACATGAATCTGAAAAGAAATCAGAACATGAAATCTGAAAACAAATCGCAACATAAATCATAAGACAAATCAGAACATGAATCAGCAAACAAATCGCAACATGAATCTGAAAACAAATCGGAACATGAATCAGAAAACAAATCAGAAGATGAATCAGAAAACAAATCGGAATATGAATCAGAAAATAAATTGGAACATGAATCGGCAAACAAATCGCAACATGATTCGGAAAACAAATCGGAACATAAATCAGAAAACAAATCAGAACATGGGGCAAAAAACAAATCAGAACATGCATCAAAAAAACAATTGCAACATGAATCTGAAAACAAATCGCAACCTGAATCAGAAAACAAATCAGAACATGATTCAGAAAATAAATCGGAACATGAATCAGCAAACAAATCGCGAACATGATTCATGAATCGGCAAACAATTCACAACATGAATCAGAAAACAAATTGGAACATGAATCAGAAAACAAATCGCAACATGAATCAGCAAACAAATCGCAACATGAATCGGCAAACAAATCGCAACATGAATCTGAAAACAAATCACAACATGAATCATCAAAAAATTGCAACATGAATCAGAAAACAAATCAGAACATGAAACAAAAAATAAATCGCAGCATGAATCGAAAAACAAATCAAAACGTGGATCAGAAAACAAATCAGAACATGAATCAAAAAACAAATCGCATCATGAATCAGAAAACAAATAAGAACATGAATCAGCAAACAAATCGCACCATGAATCTGAAAACAAATCGGAACATGAATCAGCAAACAAATCGCAACATGAATCTAAAAAAAATCAAACATGAATTTAAAAAACCAAATCAGAACATAAATCAAAATACAAATCGCATCATGTATCAGAAAACAAATCAGAACATGAATCAGCAAACAAATCGCAACATGGATCTGAAAACAAATCGGAACATGCATCAGAAAACAAATCAGAACATGAATCAGCAAACAAATCACAACATGAATCTGAAAACAAATCAGAACATGAATCAGAAAACAAATCAGAACATTCATCAGCAAACAAATCGCAACATGAATCAGAAAACAAATCACAACATGAATCAGCAAACAAATCGGAACATGAATCAGAAAACAAATCAGAACATGAATCAGCAAACACATCAGAACATGAATCAGCAAACAAATCAGAACATGAATCAGTAAACATAATCGAAACATGAATCAGCAAACAAATCAGAACATCGATCTGAAAACAAATCGGAACATGCATCAGAAAACAAATCATAACATGAATCAGCAAACAAATCGGAACATGAATCAGCAAACACATTGGAACATGAATCAGCAAACAAATCGCAACATGAATCTGAAAACAAATCAGAACATGAATCGGCAAACAAATCACAACATGAATTAAAAAAACAAATAAGAACATAAATCAGAAAACAAATCAGAACATGAATAATCAAACAAATTGCAACATGAATCAGAAAACAAATCAGAACATGAATAAATCAAACAAATTGCAACATGAATCAGAAAACAAATCAGAACATGAAACAAAAAATTAATCACAACATGAATCGGCAAACAAATTGGAACATGAATCAGAAAACAAATCACAACATGAGTCAGCAAACAAATCACAACATTAATCTGAAAACAAATCGGAACATGAATCAGAAAACAAATCGGAATATGCATCAGAAAAGAAATCAGAATATAAATCTGAAAATAAATCAGAAAATAAATCTGAAAACAAATCGCAATATAAATCATAAAACAAATCAGAACATAAATCAGCAAACAAATCGGAACATGAATCAGAAAACAAATCGCAACATGAATCAGAAAACAAATCAGAAAATGAATCAGAAAACAAATCAGAATATGAATCAGAAAATAAATCGGAACATGAATCGGAAAACAAATCAGAAAATGAATCAGAAAACAAATCAGAATATGAATCAGAAAACAAATCGCAACATGGATTAGAAAACAAATCAAAAAATGAATCAGAAAACAAATCAGAATATGAATCAGAAAACAAATCGCAACATGAATTCAGAAAACAAATCAAAAAATGAATCAGAAAACAAATCAGAATATTAATCAGAAAACAAATCGCAACATGAATCAGAAAACAAATCAGAAAATGAATCAGAAAACAAATCAGAATATGAATCAGAAAACAAATCGCAACATGAATCAGAAAACAAATCAGAAAATGAATCAGAAAACAAATCAGAATATGAATCAGAAAATAAATCGCAACATGAATCAGAAAACAAATCAGAAAATGAATCAGAAAACAAATCAGAATATGAATCAGAAAACAAATCGCAACATGAATCAGAAAACAAATCAGAAAATGAATCAGAAAACAAATCAGAATATGAATCAGAAAACAAATCAGAATATGAATCAGAAAACAAATCGCAACATGAATCAGAAAACAAATCAGAAAATGAATCAGAAAACAAATCAGAATATGAATCAGAAAACAAATCGCAACATTAATCAGAAAACAAATCAAAAAATGAATCAGAAAACAAATCAGAATATGAATCAGAAAACAAATCGGAACATGAATCAGAAAACAAATCAAAAAATGAATCAGAAAACAAATCAGAATATGAATCAGAAAACAAATCGCAACATGAATCAGAAAACAAATCAGAAAATGAATCAGAAAACAAATCAGAATATGAATCAGAAAATAAATCGGAACATGAATCGGAAAACAAATCAGAAAATGAATCAGAAAACAAATCAGAATATGAATCAGAAAACAAATCGCAACATGTATCAGAAAACAAATCAAAAAATGAATCAGCAAACAAATCGGAACATGAATCAGAAAACAAATCGCAACATGAATACAGAAAACAAATCAGAAAATGAATCAGAAAACAAATCAGTATATGAATCAGAAAATAAATCGGAACATGAATCGGAAAACAAATCAGAAAATGAATCAGAAAACAAATCAGAATATGAATCAGAAAACAAATCGCAACATGATTCGGAAAACAAATCGGAACATGAATCAGAAAACAAATCAGAACATGGATCAAAAAACAACTCACAACATAAATCTGAAAACAAATCGCAACATAAATCAGAAAACAAATCAGAACATGAATCAGAAAACAAATCAGAAGATGAATCAGAAAACAAATCAGAATATCAATCAGAAAATAAATCGGAACATGAATCAGCAAACAAATCGCAACATGAATCGGAAAACAATTTGGAACATGAATCAGAAAACAAATCAGAACGTGGATCAAAAACAACTCACAACATGGATATTTTAACTAATCAGAACATGAATCAGAAAACAAATCAGAAGATGAATCAGAAAACAAATCAGAACATGAATCAAAAAATAAATCACAACATTAAAATGAAAAACAAATCGGAACGTGGATCAGAAAACAAATCAGAACATGAATCAAAAAACAAATCGCATCATGAATCAGAAAACAAATAAGAACATGAATCAGCAAACAAATCGCACCATGAATCTGAAAACAAATCGGAACATGAATCAGCAAACAAATCGCAACATGAATCTAAAAAAAATTGCAACATGAATCAGAAAACAAATCAGAACATGAAACAAAAAATAAATCGCAGCATGAATCGAAAAACAAATCAAAACGTGGATCAGAAAACAAATCAGAACATGAATCAAAAAACAAATCGCATCATGAATCAGAAAACAAATAAGAACATGAATCAGCAAACAAATCGCACCATGAATCTGAAAACAAATCGGAACATGAATCAGCAAACAAATCGCAACATGAATCTTAAAAAAATCAAACATGAATAAAAAAAACCAAATCAGAACATAAATCAAAATACAAATCGCATCATGTATCAGAAAACAAATCAGAACATGAATCAGCAAACAAATCGCAACATGGATCTGAAAACAAATCGGAACATGCATCAGAAAACAAATCAGAACATGAATCAGCAAACAAATCACAACATGAATCTGAAAACAAATCAGAACATGAATCAGAAAACAAATCAGAACATTCATCAGCAAACAAATCACAACATGAATCAGAAAACAAATCACAACATGAATCAGCAAACAAATCGGAACATGAATCAGAAAACAAATCAGAACATGAATCAGCAAACACATCAGAACATGAATCAGCAAACAAATCAGAACATGAATCAGTAAACATAATCGAAACATGAATCAGCAAACAAATCAGAACATCGATCTGAAAACAAATCGGAACATGCATCAGAAAACAAATCATAACATGAATCAGCAAACAAATCGGAACATGAATCAGCAAACACATTGGAACATGAATCAGCAAACAAATCGCAACATGAATCTGAAAACAAATCAGAACATGAATCGGCAAACAAATCACAACATGAATTAAAAAAACAAATAAGAACATAAATCAGAAAACAAATCAGAACATGAATAATCAAACAAATTGCAACATGAATCAGAAAACAAATCAGAACATGAATAATCAAACAAATTGCAACATGAATCAGAAAACAAATCAGAACATGAAACAAAAAATTAATCACAACATGAATCGGCAAACAAATTGGAACATGAATCAGAAAACAAATCACAACATGAGTCAGCAAACAAATCACAACATTAATCTGAAAACAAATCGGAACATGAATCAGAAAACAAATCGGAATATGCATCAGAAAAGAAATCAGAATATAAATCTGAAAATAAATCAGAAAATAAATCTGAAAACAAATCGCAATATAAATCATAAAACAAATCAGAACATAAATCAGCAAACAAATCGGAACATGAATCAGAAAACAAATCGCAACATGAATCAGAAAACAAATCAGAAAATGAATCAGAAAACAAATCAGAATATGAATCAGAAAATAAATCGGAACATGAATCGGAAAACAAATCAGAAAATGAATCAGAAAACAAATCAGAATATGAATCAGAAAACAAATCAGAATATGAATCAGAAAACAAATCGCAACATGAATCAGAAAACAAATCAAAAAATGAATCAGAAAACAAATCAGAATATGAATCAGAAAACAAATCAGAATATGAATCAGAAAACAAATCGCAACATGAATCAGAAAACAAATCAAAAAATGAATCAGAAAACAAATCATAATATTAATCAGAAAACAAATCGCAACATGAATCAGAAAACAAATCAGAAAATGAATCAGAAAACAAATCAGAATATGAATCAGAAAACAAATCGCAACATGAATCAGAAAACAAATCAGAAAATGAATCAGAAAACAAATCAGAATATGAATCAGAAAATAAATCGCAACATGAATCAGAAAACAAATCAGAAAATGAATCAGAAAACAAATCAGAATATGAATCAGAAAACAAATCGCAACATGAATCAGAAAACAAATCAGAATATGAATCAGAAAACAAATCAGAATATGAATCAGAAAACAAATCGCAACATGAATCAGAAAACAAATCAGAAAATGAATCAGAAAACAAATCAGAATATGAATCAGAAAACAAATCGCAACATGAATCAGAAAACAAATCAAAAAATGAATCAGAAAACAAATCAGAATATGAATCAGAAAACAAATCGGAACATGAATCAGAAAACAAATCAGAAAATGAATCAGAAAACAAATCAGAATATGAATCAGAAAATAAATCGGAACATGAATCGGAAAACAAATCAGAAAATGAATCAGAAAACAAATCAGAATATGAATCAGAAAACAAATCGCAACATGAATCAGAAAACAAATCAAAAAATGAATCAGCAAACAAATCGGAACATGAATCAGAAAACAAATCGCAACATGAATCAGAAAACAAATCAAAAAATGAATCAGCAAACAAATCGGAACATGAATCAGAAAACAAATCGCAACATGAATACAGAAAACAAATCAGAAAATGAATCAGAAAACAAATCAGAATATGAATCAGAAAATAAATCGGAACATGAATCGGAAAACAAATCAGAAAATGAATCAGAAAACAAATCAGAATATGAATCAGAAAACAAATCGCAACATGATTCGGAAAACAAATCGGAACATGAATCAGAAAACAAATCAGAACATGGATCAAAAAACAACTCACAACATAAATCTGAAAACAAATCGCAACATAAATCAGAAAACAAATCAGAACATGAATCAGAAAACAAATCAGAAGATGAATCAGAAAACAAATCAGAATATCAATCAGAAAATAAATCGGAACATGAATCAGCAAACAAATCGCAACATGAATCGGAAAACAATTTGGAACATGAATCAGAAAACAAATCAGAACGTGGATCAAAAACAACTCACAACATGGATATTTTAACTAATCAGAACATGAATCAGAAAACAAATCAGAAGATGAATCAGAAAACAAATCAGAACATGAATCAAAAAATAAATCACAACATTAAAATGAAAAACAAATCGGAACGTGGATCAGAAAACAAATCAGAACATGAATCAAAAAAACAAATAGCATCATGAATCAGAAAACAAATCAGATCATGAATCAGCAAACAAATCGCAACACAAATCTGAAAACAAATCGGAACATGAATCAGAAAACAAATCGGAACATGCATCAGAAAACAAATCAGAACATGAATCTGAAAATAAATCAGAACATGAGTCTGAAAAGAAATCGCAACATAAATCATAAAACAAATCAGAACATGGATCTGAAAACAAATCGCAACATGAATCGGAAAACAAATCAGAACCTGAATCTGAAAAGAAATCAGAACATGAATCTGAAAAGAAATCAGAACATAAATCATGAAAACAAATCAGGACATGAATCTGAAAAGAAATCAGAACATGAAATCTGAAAACAAATCGCAACATAAATCATAAGACAAATCAGAACATGAATCAGCAAACAAATCGCAACATGAATCTGAAAACAAATCGGAACATGAATCAGAAAACAAATCAGAAGATGAATCAGAAAACAAATCGTAATATGAATCAGAAAATAAATTGGAACATGAATCGGCAAACAAATCGCAACATGATTCGGAAAACAAATCGGAACATAAATCAGAAAACAAATCAGAACATGGGGCAAAAAACAAATCAGAACATGCATCAAAAAAACAATTGCAACATGAATCTGAAAACAAATCGCAACCTGAATCAGAAAACAAATCAGAACATGATTCAGAAAATAAATCGGAACATGAATCAGCAAACAAATCGCGAACATGATTCATGAATCGGCAAACAATTCACAACATGAATCAGAAAACAAATTGGAACATGAATCAGAAAACAAATCGCAACATGAATCAGCAAACAAACCGCAACATGAATCGGCAAACAAATCGCAACATGAATCTGAAAACAAATCACAACATGAATCATCAAAAAATTGCAACATGAATCAGAAAACAAATCAGAACATGAAACAAAAAATAAATCGCAGCATGAATCGAAAAACAAATCAAAACGTGGATCAGAAAACAAATCAGAACATGAATCAAAAAACAAATCGCATCATGAATCAGAAAACAAATAAGAACATGAATCAGCAAACAAATCGCACCATGAATCTGAAAACAAATCGGAACATGAATCAGCAAACAAATCGCAACATGAATCTAAAAAAAATCAAACATGAATAAAAAAAACCAAATCAGAACATAAATCAAAATACAAATCGCATCATGTATCAGAAAACAAATCAGAACATGAATCAGCAAACAAATCGCAACATGGATCTGAAAACAAATCGGAACATGCATCAGAAAACAAATCAGAACATGAATCAGCAAACAAATCACAACATGAATCTGAAAACAAATCAGAACATGAATCAGAAAACAAATCAGAACATTCATCAGCAAACAAATCGCAACATGAATCAGAAAACAAATCACAACATGAATCAGCAAACAAATCGGAACATGAATCAGAAAACAAATCAGAACATGAATCAGCAAACACATCAGAACATGAATCAGCAAACAAATCAGAACATGAATCAGTAAACATAATCGAAACATGAATCAGCAAACAAATCAGAACATCGATCTGAAAACAAATCGGAACATGCATCAGAAAACAAATCATAACATGAATCAGCAAACAAATCGGAACATGAATCAGCAAACACATTGGAACATGAATCAGCAAACAAATCGCAACATGAATCTGAAAACAAATCAGAACATGAATCGGCAAACAAATCACAACATGAATTAAAAAAACAAATAAGAACATAAATCAGAAAACAAATCAGAACATTGCTAATCAAACAAATTGCAACATGAATCAGAAAACAAATCAGAACATGAATAATCAAACAAATTGCAACATGAATCAGAAAACAAATCAGAACATGAAACAAAAAATTAATCACAACATGAATCGGCAAACAAATTGGAACATGAATCAGAAAACAAATCACAACATGAGTCAGCAAACAAATCACAACATTAATCTGAAAACAAATCGGAACATGAATCAGAAAACAAATCGGAATATGCATCAGAAAAGAAATCAGAATATAAATCTGAAAATAAATCAGAAAATAAATCTGAAAACAAATCGCAATATAAATCATAAAACAAATCAGAACATAAATCAGCAAACAAATCGGAACATGAATCAGAAAACAAATCGCAACATGAATCAGAAAACAAATCAGAAAATGAATCAGAAAACAAATCAGAATATGAATCAGAAAATAAATCGGAACATGAATCGGAAAACAAATCAGAAAATGAATCAGAAAACAAATCAGAATATGAATCAGAAAACAAATCGCAACATGAATCAGAAAACAAATCAAAAAATGAATCAGAAAACAAATCAGAATATGAATCAGAAAACAAATCGCAACATGAATTCAGAAAACAAATCAAAAAATGAATCAGAAAACAAATCAGAATATTAATCAGAAAACAAATCGCAACATGAATCAGAAAACAAATCAGAAAATGAATCAGAAAACAAATCAGAATATGAATCAGAAAACAAATCGCAACATGAATCAGAAAACAAATCAGAAAATGAATCAGAAAACAAATCAGAATATGAATCAGAAAACAAATCAGAATATGAATCAGAAAACAAATCGCAACATGAATCAGAAAACAAATCAGAAAATGAATCAGAAAACAAATCAGAATATGAATCAGAAAACAAATCGCAACATTAATCAGAAAACAAATCAAAAAATGAATCAGAAAACAAATCAGAATATGAATCAGAAAACAAATCGGAACATGAATCAGAAAACAAATCAAAAAATGAATCAGAAAACAAATCAGAATATGAATCAGAAAACAAATCGCAACATGAATCAGAAAACAAATCAGAAAATGAATCAGAAAACAAATCAGAATATGAATCAGAAAATAAATCGGAACATGAATCGGAAAACAAATCAGAAAATGAATCAGAAAACAAATCAGAATATGAATCAGAAAACAAATCGCAACATGTATCAGAAAACAAATCAAAAAATGAATCAGCAAACAAATCGGAACATGAATCAGAAAACAAATCGCAACATGAATACAGAAAACAAATCAGAAAATGAATCAGAAAACAAATCAGAATATGAATCAGAAAATAAATCGGAACATGAATCGGAAAACAAATCAGAAAATGAATCAGAAAACAAATCAGAATATGAATCAGAAAACAAATCGCAACATGATTCGGAAAACAAATCGGAACATGAATCAGAAAACAAATCAGAACATGGATCAAAAAACAACTCACAACATAAATCTGAAAACAAATCGCAACATAAATCAGAAAACAAATCAGAACATGAATCAGAAAACAAATCAGAAGATGAATCAGAAAACAAATCAGAATATCAATCAGAAAATAAATCGGAACATGAATCAGCAAACAAATCGCAACATGAATCGGAAAACAATTTGGAACATGAATCAGAAAACAAATCAGAACGTGGATCAAAAACAACTCACAACATGGATATTTTAACTAATCAGAACATGAATCAGAAAACAAATCAGAAGATGAATCAGAAAACAAATCAGAACATGAATCAAAAAATAAATCACAACATTAAAATGAAAAACAAATCGGAACGTGGATCAGAAAACAAATCAGAACATGAATCAAAAAAACAAATAGCATCATGAATCAGAAAACAAATCAGATCATGAATCAGCAAACAAATCGCAACACAAATCTGAAAACAAATCGGAACATGAATCAGAAAACAAATCGGAACATGCATCAGAAAACAAATCGGAACATGAATCTGAAAATAAATCAGAACATGAGTCTGAAAAGAAATCGCAACATAAATCATAAAACAAATCAGAACATGGATCTGAAAACAAATCGCAACATGAATCGGAAAACAAATCAGAACCTGAATCTGAAAAGAAATCAGAACATGAATCTGAAAAGAAATCAGAACATAAATCATGAAAACAAATCAGGACATGAATCTGAAAAGAAATCAGAACATGAAATCTGAAAACAAATCGCAACATAAATCATAAGACAAATCAGAACATGAATCAGCAAACAAATCGCAACATGAATCTGAAAACAAATCGGAACATGAATCAGAAAACAAATCAGAACATGAATCAGAAAACAAATCAGAAGATGAATCAGAAAACAAATCGGAATATGAATCAGAAAATAAATTGGAACATGAATCGGCAAACAAATCGCAACATGATTCGGAAAACAAATCGGAACATAAATCAGAAAACAAATCAGAACATGGGGCAAAAAACAAATCAGAACATGCATCAAAAAAACAATTGCAACATGAATCTGAAAACAAATCGCAACCTGAATCAGAAAACAAATCAGAACATGATTCAGAAAATAAATCGGAACATGAATCACAAAATAAACCTGTAGTTTTACCACACTTTGCCTCTGAGTTTTTCCCGATCGCACGTGCACAGGGAGTGAGATAATCCTTACTCTGTCTGCCTGTCTGGAAATCAAACAAAATTGAAAATCATTCCAAACAGGAAACTCACTCTTTTTGTACTCGTGTTATAAATGACACAAACAACAAGCACAAATAACTAATTTAATTAGTCAGATAGGGTGGTGTAAAAGACGCTGCATCAACGGCGGTACATGTCTAGAATTTTTTTTTCGACAACCTTTAAAAATCCTTATTTTATTTCAATTTAATTATATATTTGAACACTGTAGAACACAAGTCACATTTTATGGGACTTTTAAAAACACATTTAGCTGTACTTGGACAACATATTACAGCATTTTTCATCATCTTGACCAATTAAATCTTTCACTTTTTCCAAGTCCTTTTTCTCAAGACTGCACAGGGTGAGAAGTTCTATGAACTCTCTCGATATTTTAATGATACCAAGAGTGCCGATGTGTAAATCTCAATGAGGATTTAATACAAATTAAGCGAAAAAGGATCTTTTATAACCTGTAATTGTTGGTGTTTGTGCTGTTTCCATGTACTTTTATATATTTTATTTTGCTTTGAGAAGTATTATATTCCCTTTTGTGTGCTCCCCGCAGTCTTGTAAAGGGCACCTGCTATGATAGAATAATTAATGTCACTGTTGGAACCACTACATTAAAGCTTGTGGTCGTGCTTCTTATTCCTCAATGCCAGAAGCACAGGCTTTTAAAACAAGCAAAATTGTGATTACAGGAACTAATTTTTGTTCCAAGTAAATGGATTATTACCATTCCGTAGTTTCATCCGCAGCTAAATGGAATACTGCTGCTCTCCCCTCTGGGCCGGTGCTCCTGCCTCACACCTAGCTCAGCTTCAGGCTGGAGAAACAAAAGCTTTCAGAATCATTGGAATCTCCCATGATGAAGCTGATTGTGAGGGCCTTTCTCTCTCTCACCGCAGACAGGTTGGTGGTCTCTCTGTCTTCTACCGACTCCTCTCCGGCCTTGCTCCCCCAGCTCTCTCTGTGCTCTGTCCCCCAAATATTCCGACAGGTCGCACAAGATCTGCCTGCAACCCTCTTATGGTTAAACTGCCAAAATCTAGTCTCTCTGCTCACCTTCACTCCTTCATTCCTCTTTTTTCCCGCCTCTGGAACAAACTCCCTCACTATCTTCAATCCCACTCCTCCCTCCAGGTCTTTAAAAGAGCTGTTCACCACCATCTCTTATCTTCCCCCATTCAAAACCTTGATCTTTTCTACCCCCAATAAAACTTTCAAAATTCATCTCTTTCAATCTCCAACTTCTTTCCTGAAATTCCTCATAGTGTTCATTGGTTTTATACAGTGTACACCCCCTCCCCCACCACCAGCCCTCTCTCTTCCACAGACCTACCGACGTCCCTGTTCTCTCCTGTTGTTGTGCTTGAGTGCTTCCCTCTCTCTCCCCCTCGTCTCCCGCTCCCTTTATTTATTGCATGTTTTATGTGTCTGTGCATGTTTCCACGTGTAACCTTTCCAACGGTACCATTTGTATTTTTGTACGAGAGCTCAAACTCATTGCAATACCGGTAATGTGCTACTGACGGAGAAAAAAAACCGCTCTATATTGCCTCGGCCTCTGTAGTTTTGTGAATGATAATAGTAAATGATCGTCGAACCCCTTTATTAGTGTGTGTAAAATATAACCAAAATATCATCGGCTTGTTCTTGTCACCTAACCAACTCATCCCCCAAGTTTTGTCATAACTCGTCCACAACTTTTTCAAATATCATGTTATTTATTGCTTTCTGCCCGATCTCTGAATGGTGAAGAATCACTTAAAAATAAATAAATCTCGTATCCGAATTAATATTCAGATCTTCACCAAAATCGAATCGATTCGTCCATGTCACATACATGATCTCTCTGCCAAATTTCGTCCGAATCCATCCACAAGTTTTTGAGATATCTTGTTCACAGACAGACAGACAGACAAACAGACAGGGGTGAAAACATAACCTCCATCCACCTTCGGTGGCGGAGGTAATGATTGAGTCCATGTACAACCTTTTGGCACCTCCTCCATGGTCACTCACAGTGCTTTCAAACGTTCTTTGCTCATCCCCTGACACTTCCGAATGAGGTAGCACATCGCCTCCCCTGCTGTAGTGACGTCACGGGGTGTTGCCACCGGCGCCGCCCATACCAATGACCAATGATGCGACACCTGGCAGTGCACCCACCGGGTCCTTGTGATGGCCGGCGCCATGCCAGAAGCCATGATGTACTCAGGGAGCAGACTGTGAGGGGGGAGTTTATTGGCCCAAACATGAACCAAGACGCATCCTAATTATACCCTCTCCATGTCCTTACCTGGCCTGGTTCACAGACAGGAAACTTATAAATTACACATTCCTATATATCGAATGCCTATGTCAACTATACCACCTGTCCCAGGCATTTAAATTGTTTTTTGTTGTTTTCATCAGGTTAGTTTGAGTACAAAGCAGACACGGATGGGCTTTTCATTTTGGGATTGTCTCTAGTTTTATGTTGTTACCATCTTGGCATTTCCTTTGCTCTCTTCAAGGTTACAAGCTGCTTGACCACATTGAGGAAGATCAATACACACTTATGCTAACAGTGAAAGACAAAGGTGACAACAATCTGGGAAACACAGACCTTACAGAAGTCAGGATCACCTTGCTACCAAATCTGTGGGTCACACCAGAGCCTGTGGAAGTTCTTGAGAATTATGTTCCCAAAAGTCCGATCCTCAAGGTAAAACACTGCTTCAGCTGAATGACGTCATGTTTACTATGTTTTGATGATATTGTTACATTTATGGGAGGGGGTGGGGGGGTGGGCAGCTAGACATTACCTTAGAAGACATAGAACTGTATAGAGTAGCATGGTCCATGTGCGAGTAGGAAGCAATCTTGGTGAAAGGAAGTGGGGACCTGTTAGCTTAAGGATTGTGTTTGAATGTGCACAATATGGAGGGTCATGTTTGTGATAAGATAGAGGGAGATTAAGATTAATTAACCGTGTGTAAAACCTCCCAGTAACCATCCCCGGGTGCACTGGGTTAGAGTTGACATGGGTCCAGAAGAACGAAACAGAAAGCAATGGGAGAGGGGCGGAGCTATGATCGTCTTCAAAAGGGGATGGAGCCCAATGCCTGGATGGGTGGAGGGTTGTCAAGGGAGACGAGGGAGGAGCCAGTAGCTCTCGGGTCCGTGTGCTGTGAGAAGCGGGAACAGTTTTGTGAGGAAACTGCACGAGATCTGACGAGAGCTTCCTTGGTGTGAGTACTGAAGAGGGTTCTGAGGAGATTTGGAGAGCACCAAGATTGTTTAGGGGTCACGCCATGAGAGGTGAACACGGGAGTGTTGTGACAAGGAGGTTGTTCTGAGGGGATTGTTCTGAGGAGAAGGGGGAGAAGCCTGGATCGAGTGAGTTGAGTGCGCTTGGGAGCTTGCAGTTTGTGAGGAGAACCAAGAAAGTTCTGAGGAGAATTGAAAGGTGGACAGCTTTAAGGAGGTCGTCCTGCCTGCCTGCCTTGGCCCTGATGCTGTTGTCATCTTCCCCCATTGCCTGGTCATCGTCCTATTCGTCTCCTCAGCACCTCTTTGTTGTCAGGATTGTCTGATCATCCAGCACATCGTCCTGCCCATCATCTCCTCATCCGCTGCCACCAGAGATAAGTCACCCGGTCTTATCCACCACCCCATCTGTGCTTGTGGCTGGAGAGAGGCACCTTCGTTTTTATAGGATTTATTTTCCTATTTTTTTTACCTCATTGTACATAGTTATTATAGAATTCATCTTCTCTAGGTATTTTGTTGTATTTTGGAAATAAACCCGTTTGTTTTTAAATGATATAAGGTGCCTCGTGTTTCTCCTCAGCCTGCACGTGCGAGCATAATACACCGCCATAACTTTACCAAAGCCTCAGAGTTTAAGCCTTTTTTGGTCCATCCGTTCAGAAGTGGCGTTAACCGGCCCGTGAACATAACAATACAAACAAAATTTTTGTATTTGGGACAAAGCTCCACCAATATTGTAGATACTTTGTACTCAGTGGGTATAGCGAGGTGTATATGTATTATGGCATTGGGAGGCGAGGTATTAGAGAGCTTCGTAAGCGAACCTCTGGCAATTGCATGTATATGTAAATCCATTCAAAATTTCACTGTCATTCCCTATTCCCTTGGGAACAAAATTTCATGTTGTCATTTCAAATGTCCCTTCCATGATCCGCCATCTTGTCCCTTCCATGATCCGCCATCTTGCTCATGTGATCTTGCTTTGGTCTGGCGCGGCCGATAAATTATTTTCACCTGGTGATTAAAATCAATATGTTACAATACAGTACTGTACAGAACGGATTTTGAATTCGAAACCACTCATCATTTACGCCAGCTACACCCGCTTCTTTTTTCCACCAGCTACACCGACTTCTTTTTTCCACCAGCTAAACCGGCTTCAGTTTTCCACCAGCTACACCGACTTCAGTTTTCCGCCAGATACACCGACTTCATTTAAGCCAGGTACACCGATTTCAGTTTTCCGCCATCTACACCGACTTCAGTTTTCCGCCAGCTACACCGACTTCATTTATAATTCTAAGCCCAAGATCAGACAACCTAGCCTAGCTAGGCCTAGGCCTACAGATATTTGCGAGGGCTGCGTACTCGATCGACTGACCATTGTCGACGAAGCTCTCACTCTACGCAATGCGTATTTTCATATTATTATTATTATTATTATTAAGGAGGTGAGGTATTAATAGTGATGGCCATCTTCGATCTGATCTCGAAACAAGTTGACGTGTATATGTAAGCCATCATTCATTATCTGTATGCTAAGTTTGAACACGATCGGTAACTGCATGCCCGAGAAATGGTTGAGGACGTTTTCAACATCGCGTTTTTTTTTTACAATTAAAATGGCCGCCAGTCGGCCATCTTTGATCGCATTGTGAAGCAAAATGAAGCGCATATGTATCTCATCATGTATTGTCTTTGTGCCAATTATTAACAAAATTGGTCCATACATGAGCGATATATGGTTGCGGACGGATGCACGGACACACGGACCGATGGAAGATACCCAATCCATAAACCCCATTTCAGACCAAGTCCAACGGGGGCTAAATGGAATTGTGTCTGTCTGTTTGCCGTGCTATAACCTGACAGCAGATAAACGGATTTCAATGAAACCAACGATGTTGGATTCAGGGAACTTCCAGGAAGGTTTTTCATGCAAAAACGGGAGGGAACTTTGCGTGTGGGTACATGGGCACACGTGGCGAAACTGCAAACGCCAACTTGCGACCCTGGTTGTCCCCACACAAACGGCAGGATCTCCCAGGAATCCTTTTTTGATTTTGTTCCATAGATTAGCCATCACAACCATGTCGAGGAAACAGAAAAACCCCGTTTGTTTTAGCATTTAGACAAAGACAGGGTCGAGGAGATCTCAGAGTTTGTTTGCTGCCATTGATGAAAAGAAAGAAGAGAGAGGGGGAGTGACAAATTATTTTTATTTTGATCTTCCTCTTGGTGTGTTATTGCATATCATTCACAATTCAGCATCTAAAATTGCTGTGATAAATGTCTTATTCACAACTTCTTCACTCCCCCTGAGTGTATCGCTAGGCCAGTATCTATACACCGCCTAATTTAATTTCTTATCCATTAACAACCACCGTTTCTTTCAGAAATTACACAAAGATTGGTATTCCCATCAGCGAAGTGATGGATCTTATGTTCTCGTGTTTATATATACTAGGGCATGCCCGTACTATATCTATATCTAAAATTATATCCCCCCCTCTATTTACATGAAATGGTTTGGTCCATGAAATGTTTTGGTCCATTCGCAACGCCAAAGCGAACGGCGAACGCTTTACATGAAATGGTTTGGTTCATGAAATGTTTTGGTCCATTCGCAACGCCAAAGCGAACGGCGAACGGCTTGCGAGTACAGTGACAATCCCCCCGGGGTCCCCCCCTCTATTTATATCCCCCCTCTATCGAGAAATTATTATTTTCTCCGGAAGAAATCGAATTACGTACCGTAATGGCGCACGCGCTGGGCTCAGCATCAGCTCGCTCTCACATCGGCCACGCCTACGCAATAACGCGTTCTGTGATTGGATGCCGGAAGTGCAGTCCTCACTGTCCGGAAGGTCGTATATCGCAGTTACGATGAATCGCAAATTCGTTTTTATTAGTTTTAAAACATAGTTTAACGCCAACATAGTTTGCAAACGTGAAATAAATGAATACGCTCTCAAATGTGCCATCCGAGGCAGAGTGTGTTCGCCACGTTCGGCACACGCGATAGCTCGCTGCTCTCTGATTGGTTGAATCGTTTTTTGGACATAGCTCGGTAAGTAATTGTCCGATTAATATGAAACCTTGAAAAGGCACATCCTCGGGTCCCCAGCAATATACCTGGCAAGTTTCAAGTATATCGGACCCGTGGTTGTCGAGAAACAGCGGTCACAGACAAACAAACAAACAAACGTACAAACAAACAAACACACAGAGATTACTGGAATTATAGATAGATACACAGGAGAATCAAAAAGATTTTCCTCCCCCCATGAAGGAGTGAATGGTTCTGCACTCGCAAAACTCAGCACCAACGTACTCGTCCTTTTCTCTCTATTTCACAGCTGGAATTTCAGATGTTTCCAGTGATCCATGAGTTCCCTGATTTCACTGGAATCAAAGTCATGTTTTTGTTTCAGAAATGGAAAAACATAATGATATACCCTCTCACCTTTTTCCCCAATATTCTCTTCCATCTCCGACATCTGATCTCTATTTACTGTAGTTGTCACTTTGGTCCCTGACTGTCACCAAAAGGTATCTATCACACTCTGAAGTTAATCGAGTACTAAATCGATGTATGCCGAAGCTGTATCTGAGCGGTATTTAAGAACGAAAGTCGATATGTTGTGTATACCATTGCTAAAAACACAGTGAACATTGGGAAAGGAATTTACCCTAACCCTAACAACCCTAACCCTAACAACCCTAACCCTAACAACTAACCCTAACAACCCGAACCCTAACAACTAACCCTAACAACCCTAACCCTAACCCATTGGGGAAGGCGCACAATGGCCTACTCTTTTAGTTTCTGTTAAATGGTTCATTGCACCGTCCTGTCTGCTCAAATTCTACTTGCTCTGAAAACAAGGTCTGCCACGTTAAAATAAAATCCCACGTTAATATTATAAATAGAAACCAACATACAGAAACACCCGGATTGAGTACCAGTTCACTGGTAATTCCCTGTTTGTCGTTTAAGGCGGCAAAAAGGGTTGGCGTCAGGAAGGGCATCCGGCCGTAAAACATTGCTTCAAAAAGGGGACCAAAAAAAACAACAACTACCACGGTCCCCGAAAAGGCCAACCCCCGCTTTGCGGGGAAAAATGGCCTCTAAACGGTGGTTGGTTTATACAGAAACACCCGGTTTATCGTACTGTGTATGCATGCGGGTGCTTGGACGAAAGGCCATTTTTCTGTCTGGTTGAACACATTTTCACACTATCGCAATGCTTCATGGATTTTTAAGGTTTTCTGTGCAGACAATTGGCGTAAAAATCAATGTTGGCATTTACAGGCAGAAACCTAGTATGATTAGGCCTATTAACATTCTTTGATAAAAGCGCTTTGGATTTTTCTTATGCTGTGGTTGACCATCGTAATTGATCTCTTGTGTTGGCCTGCTAGGTTCAATGGAATGATAATAGTGCTCACTTCAAACTCAGAGAAAAGAAACATCCACAACACTCGGATCTCTTTGGAATAGATGAGAAATCTGGAGAAATCTTTGTCCACCTTCCACTGGATCGGGAACAGCAAGACGAGGTAAGGCCAATTAGTCAACTGAACACCTCTTACAAAAAATGGTGTGCAGTCGGTATCAACTTCAGATGAAACGTATTCTGAATCCGTCCATATTGTAGTGGGAATGATTCTTAGGGGTTAATATAACGGATTAGTATTTTTGAGTTATCTCCTTAATATTTATTTCGAATAACCATCTTAGGGGTAAATATAACAGATTAGTATTGTTGAGTGATAACATAACGTTGAGATAACAGAGTATTTTTGAGTTATCTCCTTAATATTTATTTCGAATAACCATCTTAGGGGTTAATATAATGGATTCGTATTTTTGAGTTATCTCCTTAATATTTATTTCGAATAACCATCTTAGGGGTTAATATAACGGATTCGTATTTTTGAGTTATCTCCTTAATATTTATTTCGAATAACCATTTTAGGGGTTAATATAATGGATTAGTATTTTTGAGTTATCTCCTTAATATTTATTTCGAATAACCATCTTAGGGGTTAATATAACGGATTCGTATTTTTGAGTTATCTCCTTAATATTTATTTCGAATAACCATCTTAGGGGTTAATATAACGGATTAGTATTTTTGAGTTATCTCCTTAATATGTATTTCGAATAACCATCTTAGGGGTTAATATAATGGATTAGTATTTTTGAGTTATCTCCTTAATATTTATTTCGAATAACCATCTTAGGGGTTAATATAACGGATTAGTATTTTTGAGTTATCTCCTTAATATTTATTTCGAATAACCATCTTAGGGGTTAATATAACGGATTCGTATTTTTGAGTTATCTCCTTAATATTTATTTCGAATAACCATCTTAGGGGTTAATATAACGGATTCGTATTTTTGAGTTATCTCCTTAATATTTATTTCGAATAACCATCTTAGGGGTTAATATAATGGATTAGTATTTTTGAGTTATCTCCTTAATATTTATTTCGAATAACCATCTTAGGGGTTAATATAACGGATTCGTATTTTTGAGTTATCTCCTTAATATTTATTTCGAATAACCATCTTAGGGGTTAATATAACGGATTAGTATTTTTGAGTTATCTCCTTAATATGTATTTCGAATAACCATCTTAGGGGTTAATATAATGGATTAGTATTTTTGAGTTATCTCCTTAATATTTATTTCGAATAACCATCTTAGGGGTTAATATAACGGATTCGTATTTTTGAGTTATCTCCTTAATATTTATTTCGAATAACCATCTTAGTGGTTAATATAACGGATTCGTATTTTTGAGTTATCTCCTTAATATTTATTTCGAATAACCATCTTAGGGGTTAATATAACGGATTAGTATTGTTGAGTTATCTCCTTAATATTTATTTCGAATAACCATCTTAGTGGTTAATATAACGGATTAGTATTGTTGAGTTATCTCCTTAATATTTATTTCGAATAACCATCTTAGGGGTTAATATAACTGATTAGTATTGTTGAGTGATCTCCTTCATATTTATTTCGAATAACCATCTTTGGGGTTAATATAACGGATTAGTATTTTTGAGTTATCTCCTTAATATGTATTTCGAATAACCATCTTAGGGGTTAATATAATGGATTAGTATTTTTGAGTTATCTCCTTAATATTTATTTCGAATAACCATCTTAGGGGTTAATATAACGGATTAGTATTGTTGAGTTATCTCCTTAATATTTATTTCGAATAACCATCTTAGGGGTTAATATAACGGATTAGTATTGTTGAGTTATCTCCTTAATATTTATTTCGAATAACCATCTTAGGGGCTAATATAACAGATTAGTATTGTTGAGTTATCTCCTTAATATTTATTTCGAATAACCATCTTAGGGGTTAATATCACGGATTAGTATTGTTGAGTTATCTCCTTAATATTTATTTCGAATAACCATCTTAGGGGTTAATATAACGGATTAGTATTGTTGAGTTATCTCCTTCATATTTATTTCGAATAACCATTTTTGGGGTTAGTATAACGGATTAGTATTGTTGAGTTATCTCCTTAATATTTATTTCGAATAACCATCTTAGGGGTTAATATAACGGATTAGTATTGTTGAGTTATCTCCTTAATATTTATTTCGAATAACCATCTTAGGGGTTAATATAACGGATTAGTATTGTTGAGTTATCTCCTTAATATTTATTTCGAATAACCATCTTAGGGGTTAATATAACGGATTAGTATTGTTGAGTTATCTCCTTAATATTTATTTCGAATAACCATCTTAGGGGTTAATATAACGGATTAGTATTGTTGTGTTATCTCCTTAATATTTATTTCGAATAACCATCTTAGGGGTTAATATAACGGATTAGTATTGTTGAGTTATCTCCTTAATATTTATTTCGAATAACCATAACGCAATTCATTGTGAGGTCAGATATGCGTTGCTATTACGTGCACCTAGATATTTGTTTTCCCTGCCCTACTGTTGTTCTATCCCCCACATCAATCCTCTGGCTGTGTGTTTTTATGTTCTTTCCTCTGTTGTTTGTTTAAATGTCCTTCTTTCGAAAACACACATGAGGGCCTTTCAGCTCAAGACACCAGGAGAATGTATGTCGAATCTGCATTGTGAAAGCCAGCAATTAGCTTCACCATTGGAGGTTTATCAGCTTATCTCACACTGTTGACAGTTAATGTGGCTCATGTGAAGAGATGTTAATGCAAGAGAGTGCCAGTGCAGAAACGACTTTGAGGGGATCGCCAGAGAAGAGAGAGCTTTGAGATCACCACAGAAGAAAGAGAGAGAGAGAGAGAGAGAGAGAGAGAGAGAGAGAGTGAGAGAGAGAGAGAGAGAGCTTTGAGATCACCAGAGAGGAAAGACTTTTATGTGTTTTTATTATAAAAGTATCAAATAACACACGGAAAAACACCGCAAATTTTTTTACAAAAAAAGAAAGTTTTACAAGCATAAAGGATGTATATACATGTATATGTGGACATTGAGCATAAGTAAAATTTACAAAAACAAACAACACCTCATCTGTACAAAAATCGTCGTTCACACTGCCGAAACTTATCCGGGCCGACACTATTCCTTTAAAGCAAAAGAGCACATTTTCATCTCTGCCACTCAATTTGATCTTCCTCGTTTTATAAATTGCAAGTTTAGCAATTCCACACAGAAAATTCAAGAAAGGGCCCGCTGTCTTGCTCTTGGTGCTCCTTTCAATGCCATACACAAAAATTGCAACAGAAAAAACAAACTTAAATTTATAAAATAACTGTTTGAGGAAACAAAAAAGGGGTACCAATCTCTTACATTTCACGAAAGCATGGGTCACATTTTCAGCCTCTTCACAAAAAGGACAAACATTCTGTACAGAGGGATCAAACTTATTAAGTAAGTATTGGGTGACCAGGGCCTGATGAACTAATCTCCAATTTAAGTCTCCGGTTCGACCTAAAGTTGGAGACCTATACATCTCTTTCCACACTGGAGATAGGAACGAACTAGCCGGAATGATCTCCTCCCACCGATTTTTTTAAGGTTTTGTGAAACCCGGTATAAGCACCTCTTGGCATATCCCATAAATAACTTTTTTCCCCATCACATGAAACACACCACAACCATCTGACTTTGAGAAGACACACTGTTGATTTTTTCACACTGTTGCACACTCACACTGTTGTTTTCACACACTCTCAACAGACACACTGTTGAGAAGACACACACCGAGAGCTCTCGGTCATACTTCAACCCATCTGCTTCCTGCAGCCAAGCATTTGTGAGAGGCCGCCACGGGACACACTCACCATACAATAAATGCTTTATCGTCAACATGCGGAAAGCCATTATGCGACTCGGAACATGTATCAAGCTTTGGCCACCTGCATTTCGGGGTCTGCACACCATGTCTGGTCCAAGCCAATGGTGGCCTCCCCAGAAAAACTGAGTTAGAACCCTCTGAATGCCTGTGACCAAGTATCTCGGAGGTTGGAGGGGGATAACTTTATGCCAAATAAAAGGAACCACCAGGTTATTTATTATTGTCACCCTTGCCTTAAGCGATAGAAGGTGGTGCAACCATTTCCATCTAGCCAGTTTCTGCTTAATTCTTTCCAAGAAACCCTCCCAATTTTTTTGTTCATATGCTTGGACTCCGAGAAATAACCCTAAATATTTAAACCCCTCTTTGTTCCACTGCATTCCTCCTGGTAACACAGGCAGAGCTGAGGAAGGTGGACTGGGGCCCACCCATAAGGCAACACTTTTGTTCCAATTTACTTTTGCCATGGAAGCGAGCTCAAACTGGGACAGACATCGAAAGACCTCCCCCACATCATTTTGGCTGGAAACAGCAACACAAATGTCATCTGCATAAGCTGAAGTAACCATTTTGTAGTTTTTTGTTAAGGAGACTCCTTCCACTGAGTTAAGGAGACTTCCACTAGTAAAGGTTCGACCGAGAGACTGAAGAGCATACCTGAAAGCGGGCAGCCCTGACGGATGCCTCGCTGAAAGGGAAAAGGGCGACATAAGCTGTTGTTTACCTTCAACAGACAGGATGCATTTTCATACAACAACTTAACATAGGAAACAAAATTTTGTCCAAAATCAGCTCTCCTTAGTACAGCAAACAAAAAAGAATGGTCAACACTGTCAAAAGCTTTTTCTTGATCTAAAATAACCAAACCAAAACCATGAGATGGAGCACGACTGAGACTGATCAAGTCTCTCACCAAAAAAATGTTATCGTAAATGGAACGCTCAGGAACACAATAAGACTGATCAATATCAATCAAAAGGGGGATGACTTCCTTTAGACGTATCGCGAGCGCCTTCGACAATATTTTATAGTCCGTATTTAGGAGTGACACAGGCCGCCAATTTGTGACGTCTTGCAAGTTCCCTTTTTTTGGAAGGAGACACAAAACTGACCTCCAGCAACTTAATGGCAATTCACCTTGTTCAAGGCTATCATGAAAGATGTCAAGTAGAGTAGGGCCTAGAATGTCCCAAAAGGCCTTGTAAAATTCAACTGGGAGGCCGTCAAGTCCAGGGGCTCTCCCATCTTGGATTCCTTTAAGAGCAGCAGTAAGTTCTCCAAGAGAGATGCCAGGCTCCAGTTGTTGGTGCTGGTCTTCAGACAGAGATGGGAGCAGTTCAAACATCCCGTTTCTGTTTTCCTGGTTCACCGTTCTCAAGGCAAACAGCTTTGAATAAAAGTTTCGTAATTCATTCTTGATGTCACTTTGAGAAGACAGAAGCGCACGGGCAGAAGAGCACAAAGCGTGAATGTGTTGAGGGATCATGGCTGTCTTTTCCAAATTGAAAAAGTCTTTGTTGGGTTTGTCAAGTTGGATATTGTCCATTCGCAGTCGGACGAAAGCACCAGATGCACGCTCTTTCACCATTTCAGCCAGTAGTGTTCTTTTCTCTGACAACTGCTGGACATTTTCGTTGGACATTCCAGATTTCTGCTCACAATAAAGTATATCATTTTTTAAGGCAGATATCATACCGTGTTATATGTACGATGTGTTACATGTATTATAACGACAGTATTGCTGGCAAAAACACTTAATTTGGGATTTTGTGCAATCCCACCATTGCCTTAAATTTAGAGAGGAAAACTTTTGCATTTCACATTCCTTCCATACCATTCTGAATGCTTCTTTGAAATGCTCACTTTGTAAAAGTTTGACATTGAAAGTCCAATATGCACTTCTACAAACGTGATGAGGTAAGCCACATACAACAACAACCATGTGATGATCAGAAAAACCAGATGGCTTTATATAAGAATTCTTGACAAGATTTACCTTATCACGGTTAACATAAATTCTATCCAAACGAGCCATTGTCAAAAGATTTCTTGCGGCACAAACCCACGTGTACTGCCGGATGTTAGGGTTCTGTACCCGCCACACATCCATAAGTTGAAAGTTTTTAATGAGCTGTGCCAAAGGCCTTGCACTCGGTGGATGAGGCTCAGGAGTGTTTCTATCAAGTTGTGGGTTGAGGGTACAGTTGTAGTCTCCCCCCAAACAAACCAACATGGACAGATCAATAGTGCTTAAAAACCCGCTAACTTGTGAAGAAAAGCACTTCTTGCAGAGTTAGCACTAAGGCAGTATACATTAGTCGTGCAAATCTTTTGGTTACCACTGACAAACTCCACAGATAGTAAATGGCCCTTGCAAATTTCCCTACATCTGATCTCCAACGGCTGGATTCTAGGATGTAACACTACTGCCACACCAGCCTTGGCATCAACGAAAGCACTGGAGAAAAAGTGACAACCTTTAAAGATTTTACGCCACTCAACCTCAGAAGACTGATTTGCATGCGTCTCTTGTAACATCAGCACATCAATTTTTTCATTCTGAAACATTTGAAACACCTGGAGGCGACGCACACAACTGCGACCACCGTTGATGTTTAAGGATGCTACTTTTATCTCCACTCTGTTAACTATTCATAAAGTTCCTTACCCACTCGAGTTACACATTTTCTTAGCCTCTGGAATTGAGGTTCTGACATGTTAACCTGATAAGGTTCACGAATCATGTTCTTTGCAGTCAAAATAAAATCATGCAGATTCGGAAAGTAGTCTTTGATTTTTACATTTCTTTTCCTGAAAGTTTCATCAAGGAACTTAATAACATTTTCTTGAGAAACCATGGTGATGGTGTTGTCATCACCTGCCTCACTCTCTTGAGCACTTAAAGCACTAAAGAGTGGAGTAGAAGAGGTTTCATCAAAATCAAGTGCCTCGTCTTGATCTGCACCTTTTCCTACTATTTGTTGAGCACTTCGTTTTGGAAACAGCAATTCTACAGGGTCAAGGACCTCCGCGCTCTTTGCAGACCCTTCCAAATTTACCATATCACCTGTGGCTATAAGTATGTCCCCCACCTCATCATCCCTTTCATTTTTATCTGTCAGGGAAGGGTTAACGTTATCCTCACAGTCGTAAGGACTTTCCCCTTTATCTATTTTTTCCTCACTAGCTGATACAGCTGCTAACTCATCTGAGTGAGTTTGGTTATCAGGACAAGGACTTACCGCATCCTGAGAGGATCGACTATTTTCCGGGTCATACAGAATCTCGGCAAGTGGGGCAAGCGAATCTTCCTCACGTACACACACTTCTGGTACCATCTCCATTACCGCCAAGGAGTTTCCGGTGTAGGCCTCACCCTGGAGGTCCTGCGAGCCTGACACGATCTGAATCTTATTTTGTTTTTCTTTGGAATCACAGGATTCATCACTTGAACGCTTCTGACCTTTTTTCCTGGTGTCCGCTACGGATACTTCCATGGTATCGTCCGCACTGTCGTGTACCGTGGACGAAATGGGAGAGGGTTCAACCACTTTCATTCCCACCTTAGGTGGGGGGGGGGGGGGCGGGGTTAGTAGCCTCACGTTCTAAATCTATCACTCCCTCCCCCACCCCCCGGTCGGAGTGGTCGGATCTGGCGCTTCGCTCACCGCAGTCGGTGCGGTGGGTGGGTTAACCGCTCGATCCGCCTCCTCCCCTTCACTTCAGTGTGCGGTGAAGAGGAGACGCCCCTCACCAATCCTCCGCTTTCCTGCGGTGTAACCGCATTGGGACAGGCACTCCTCACATGCCCGTAAGCCCCACACTTGAAACACGTCATAGCCTCCGAGGAGGCATACATTTTGTATTCAAAGCCGTTGATTTTCACACTCAACACGACATTGAGCGTTTTTACATGTGCAGGCAGGATCATGTACACCACTCTCTTAAAGGACATGACATGTTTGAATCGATCGCAAACATTTCGCATCGGCACCATCGAAATCCTCGATACGACCTTACCGAACTTGCTTAATTGTTCGCGTAAATCCTCATTTCTAATAAATGGCGGGATATTTCTGACAGAGAGGAACGTGTTCGGTTCAATGAACAAGCCTTGTTCAATGACACTCGCTACCATGTGCTCCTCGGACAAAAATACGACAAATTTCTTATTCATACAGGAGGCAGCGCGAATACTGTGTGCACCAACGATGTTTCCAATGGCGGAAAGCACGTCGTTAATTTCCACCTCGTTGGGAGGAACACAAACTAGCCCGTGTTTACGAGTTAGCGATTCGTACGTATCAATGCGGAAACGTTCGCTCGCCATTCTAACTCGACCAAAGACACATTCATAACCGAGAACCGAGAAAACCCAATGTTTGTCGAACACCAACAAACAGATCAGCTATAGCCTAAAGCCATTAAACACAGCCACAAAGTGAAGAAAAGACCTCCCCCCCCCCCCGTAACCATGCCAGACCGCCGGCTTAGGACCCTCTCAACACCGAAATGTGCGCGCTCTGTCTCTGTCTGTCTGTCTGTCTGTCTCTCTCTCTCTCTCTCTCTCTCTGACAAAGGTACAGAAAAGATGAAAACAAAACGCCAAAGCACACAGGATGGAAAAGGAGAGGGAGGGGTAGGGCAGCAGAGGAGAAAAACACACAAAGGACTCACAACAACACAGAGCAGTTGCTCACAGCCGCCATGACGCCACACCCAAATCGCAACAGCCGGCAGGGGGCGAGAGAGGGCGAGAGAGAGAGAGAGAGAGAGAGAGAGAGAGAGCTTTGAGATCACCAGAAAAGAAAAGATCACCAGTTATCACACCGAGTGTGTTACAGGTATTATAACGACAGTATTGCTGGCAAAAACACTTAATTTGGGATTTTGTGCAATCCCACCATTGCCTTAAATTTAGGTAGGAAAACTTTTGCATTTCACATTCCTTACATACCATTCTGAATGCTTCTTTGAAATGCTCACTTTGTAAAAGTTTGACATTGAAAGTCCAATATGCACTTCTACACACGTGATGAGGTAGGCCACATACAACAACAACCATGTGATGATCAGAAAAACCAGATGGCCTTATATATGAATTCTTGACAAGATTTACCTTATCATGGTTAACATAAATTCTATCCAAACGAGCCATTGTCAAAAGATTTCTTGCGGCACAAACCCACGTGTACTGCCGGATATTAGGGTTCTGTACCCGCCACACATCCACAAGTTGAAATTTTTTAATGAGCTGTGCCAAAGGCCTTGCACTCGGTGGATGAGGCTCAGGAGTGTTTCTATAAAGTTGTGGGTTGAGGATACAGTTGTAGTCTCCCCCCAAACAAACCAACATGGGCAGGTCAATAGTGCTTTAAAAACCTGCTAACTTGTGAAGAAAAGCACTTCTTGCAGAGTTCGCACTAAGGCAGTATACATTAATAATAATAATAATAATTCATTTATTTTGTATAGCGCTTTTCCAGAAGCCCAAAGGCGCTTTGACAGAGTGGCAAACATAATGCATAACAATACATGAAAACAACAATTGCAAAAAGACAAGAATCAATAGGGAAATATTTAAAGCAAAAGGAGGGAGAAGGAGAAGAGATAGTCAGGGGTTAAATGCTGTGGGTTGAATGTTGAATGCAGTGTTGAACAGGTGGGTCTTTAGTGATGTTTTGAATGTGGTGAGTGAGGAGGAGTCTCTGATGGTGTGAGGTAGTGAGTTCCAGAGGGTGGGAGCAGCGATGGAGAAGGCCCTGTCCCCCCAGGATCTGAATTTGGTCCGGATGGAGGGGGTCAGGAGGTTGGTACCAGCAGAGCGGAGGTTGCGGGTGGGAGTGTGTCTGGAGAGGAGGTCAGCCAGGTAGGATGGGGCCAGGTTATGGAGGGCTTTGTATGTCAAGAGGAGGATTTTGTACTGGATTCTCTGGGGGATGGGGAGCCAGTGAAGCTTGTAAAGGACGGGGGTGATGTGGTCACGGGTCCGGGAATGGGTGAGTAGACGGGCAGCGGAGTTCTGAATGTATTGGAGTTTATTGGTGATTTTTGAGGGTGAACCATAGAGGAGGCTATTGCAGTAGTCCAGACGGGAGGTGATGAAGGCGTGGATGAGGGTTTCTGCAGCCGTGGAGGAGAGGGATGAGCGGAGACGGGCAATGTTTTTCAGGTGAAAGAAGGCTGACTTTGTGATCTGTTTAGTGTATTTGTCGAAGGAGAGGGTTTGGTCAAAGTTTGGTCAACGATCAAATATTCCTTCAGGTCGCACAAGATCTGCCTGCAACCCTCTTCTGGTTAAACTGCCGAAATCTAGGCTCTCTGCTCACCTTCACTCTTTCATTCCTCTTTTCTCCCGCCTCTGGAACAAACTCCCTCACTCCCTTCAATCCCACTCATCCCTCCAGGTCTTTAAAACAGCTGTTCACCACCATCTCTTATCTTCCCCCATCCAAAACCTTGATCTTTTCTACCCCCGCTAATTCACCCCAGATCCACCTTGTTTGAAATTCCAACTTCTTTCCTGGAAGTCCCGGCAGTGTCCATACGTTTTATACCTCTCCCACCCCCCCCCCTTCCCATGCCCCCTCCCCCCCCAAAGCCCTCTCCCTCTCACAGATCTCTCCATGTCTCCATGTCTCTCGGTCCCTGCTCTCAAATGTTGTGTTCGTGTCCTTCCCCCTCTCTCCCCATCTTGTCTACCGCTCCCGATGTTATATGTTTTATGTGTCGGTTTGTCTTTCTGTGTGATTAATGTTTGCTCTTTCACGAGCCTCGATCTTGTATACAAAAAAAAAAAAAAAAAATCACTATAAATAAGCACATTTTTAGAAAATTGACCCAGTCTACCACTACTGATGCCCGCAAGGCTACCCCCGCTCTAGCGGGTGAAAATGGCCTTAAAACGATCATTCATATTCATATTGTAGTACAAACTTCATAGACGTGTTCACCAGTGGTGTACTGAGGGTGTCTGGAATAATTTTAAATTTTTTTAAAGGAACATAATTGTTCCCCCTCCACCCCCTGCTCCCACCTCTCTCTCCCAAATCCCCAATCCCAGTAGCTATAGGTAATACTAATAGGGCATAGACAGAAGGAAACGAGGATCTTTATATTTAAATATCAATTAATTGACCATTGACCACTCCAGGCGATCCAGTATGCCAAAACAAAGATGAAAGGAAACACTTAATGTCAGTTCAAATATTTATTAAACTCGGGGGGCCGTTGGTCCATTGGACCAAATTGTGATTGGGGACTTTTGGATCTTCGGGGACTTTTGGGTTTTTGGGGACTTTTGGGTGTTTGGGGACTTTGAGTCATCAGGGTCATCTGGGTCTTTTTGGTCCTCGGGGACTTTTGGGTCATCTGGGTTTTTTGAGTACTCGGGGACTTTTGGGGCCTCATGGACTTTTGGGTGATCTGGGTATTTTGGGTCATCTGGGTCTTTTGGGTCATCGGGAACTTTTGAGTCATGTGGGTCTTTTCGGTCATCAACGACTTTTGGGTCATCGGGGTCTTTTGGTTCATCTGGGTCTTTTGGGTCCTCGGGGGTCTTTTGGGTCAAGTGTTAAAGGGTCTTCCAAAGACTAAGGGGTCTCAGCAGTCTAAAGGGTTAAAAGGCACATTTGAATAGTACGTAATTAATTTATAGAAGTGAAAAAGTATGACACACACACACACACACACACACACACACACACACACACACACACAAACATGGGTGCACACACACACACACAAACATGCGCACACACACACACACACACACACACACCTCCATTTATAGCCGGCGAAGCCGGTGTTGTCAATAAACGAGTACGTATTATGTTGAAAACCTGATTATGCCTTGGCTCGAGAATCCGAAGCGCAGTGGAGGCAGCCATCTTGCGGATGCGGAAGTATGCATAACAAATTTAAAAAGTTCAATAGGAGTTTGTTTCACCCGTCGTTCTTTGATTCACAATCTAATGAAACCTCTAATTAGTAATTAAAATACGTTAAGACCAACCTCGTTATCTTCAACGAAAATCGTCATCAAACACCAGAACCAATGAGATTCGAGCATTTGAAAAAATATTATTATGCGTTTCGGAGGGTGAAAACGGCGTCAAATATTCTAACATTGACGAAGAATTATTTTTTAGAAATCTCGCGGCCATATGGGATAGTTTTTCACGGCCAGAAATATGGTATAAGCGGTTTACATATTTAGTTTAGAAATACGGATAGTTTTTCACGGCCGGAAATATCCGAAGTTGAGACGGAATTAACCGAATTAATCACTGCAAGCTAACGTCTTCTGGTGGAGGAAGCCGCCGTGCCCGGAGAGAACCAGTCCTGCCAGCGACTGAAGTTAGAAGTCTACACACATACTGTGAAAACGTATGTTAAGCCTAGTTAAAATTTCTTAAAATAGGCCTTAAGCTAGCACATCGTATCGTTACTTCCTTAAGCTTCTTGTGACATTTATTGTATGCAGGTATTGGGGAGGACTGTATGCTCTTCTCTTTTACCAAGTCTTACCAGGTACGGTACCTACTGCACCTACCTACTACCAACTACCTACCTACCTACTACCAACTACCTAACCTACTGATGCCATAGTGATGGGTAAAATAGTGGCAAGAGGTATGCAGGTATTGGGGAGGACTGTCTGCTCTTCTCTTTTACCAAGTCTTACCAGGTACGGTACCTACTACACCTACCTACTACCAACTACCTAACCTACTGATGCCATAGTGATGGGTAAAATAGTGGCAAGAGGCTTTGGCTTCGCCGGCTCATTGCGGCTTTGCAGTCGGTACTAGTAGTAGATTCAATTCCCGTGGATTCCTTGCTCAGGCTGTTTATACGACGCCATCAGTGATGCGCCGACGTAACGAATCTGGCGCCAAGAAACCGTGACTCCAGAAGGTTTATTGATCACATGGTTTGCTTTTACCTTGACCCGTAACTGGAGGGTTCATGATCACGTGTCCCGTGTGCGGTGTATCGCACTGGTACCTCACTATTTATTTTATTTCATAAATGTAACAATGAAAAACAAGGCATTTCTCGAGACATGATATTTCTGCTGATATTATTTGATGCCACGTAACATTATCACGCGTAACGCCGACACTGAGGCAAATGTGTCTGGAGGCTCCACCCCCATCAAGCTGATTGACAGTCATAGCCACGCCTACCCCAGTCACATTATTTTACATAGGAATGTCGTTTTCTCTACATTTCGAGGAATTCTTTCAAGCTGTGAGAATTATAATACCAAAGGATGTTGCAAGAAGTAAAACTCTATCGAATGGTGGCAGAATCATTGCCATATGCCGTCTGAAGAAGATTATTATTATTATTATTATTATTATTATTATTATTATTATGAACAAGAAGATGAATTCCCGGGTTTGACTGATCCCGTTTTTTCAATTTATTTTGCTTTTGCCTTGGTCTGGAGAACTGAAAACTGATCTCTACCTCGACAATCAGGTGAGCAGACCAGGTGGGCTCTCATATGTAGCCTAAGCGAGTTTTTAAAGAAGATAATCCAAGTTTAGTTTTGTATGTAGCAGATGGGAGCGACATTTTTTCCCGCGCCATCCCTACATAGAGAGTACCAGCGTACTCTCTGATATTTTATACTTCATACAAATAATAACCATGGAAACAATGATAAAATGGTATAAAGGTAAACTGAAGTTGACATCCCGTGCATTAGACCAATTATAAATTCGAATTTCAAATTGATGATTTGAATAAAGCTCATTAAACTGATCCCTTTAATGTCACGTCACATGTCCATGAATCCAAATACGGAATACATAGGGACCATTATTCACAGCACGTTCAATGTACATTTTATCCTTTAGAACCTTCACTCGGGTTCAATTGTCTTATCCGAGTGAAGAATCAAATTGAATTTTCTCTTTTTCCTTTCACGACAGTCAGGTGCAAAACATCGATGCTCATTATAGCATTGTGCTCGACTATTTTTGTTTGTCTTTATTTCTGATTTATTCTCTTCCGTTCTAGTAGGCCTTGCAGCCCGATTGTCTGGATGGCATCGCTAATAGCCCGTCTCTCCTTCCCACACCAACCGCCCACGTGCCTCAACGTGCTGCAGCGTGATCATGAAAACACCTTGATCACAGTGCTTGGAGACGTTTTTGAGCTTCAACTTATTCACCGAACGATGCATTTGTTCTGAAGTTGCTTCTTCTACCAATTTGACCTACTTTTAAACTTTTCATTCTGGCACGATAGCCCAGCACGATGATTCGGGCCATCGAGTAGAAACGTACATCTGCACATTAATATTATTCTTACATGTTTAACTCGGTGTTCTCAGTGCATTTACAAGGCCACGTATACATTCAAAACTGGGATTCGATCATTAGAATGTAATCCACCTTTTGAGGCCATTTTTCCCCGCAAAGCGGGGGTTGGCCTTTTTCGGGAACCGTGGTTGTTGTTGTTTTTCGGTCCCCTTTTTGAAGCAATGTTTTACGGCCGGATGCCCTTCCTGACGCCAACCCTTTTTGCCACCTTTAACGACAAACAGGGAATTACCAGTGAACTGGTACTCAATTAGCCGACCTCAGAAGGATGACAGACTGAGTCAACCCCCCTGGCGTTAATTCAGCGATCGACCAGGATTCGAACCCAGGATCCTAAGTATCCTAAGCCGGCACCCTAGCCACTAGCCCAACACCAGGGATTCTTGTATAATAATTAGAATGTATAATAATTATTCTTGGGAAAATGCCAGGGGCATAGAAAAGGCCCCTTTACAGCCGGCGAAGCCGGTGTTGTCAATGAACGCGTACGTATTATGTTGAAAAAACAGATTATGCTGGATCCCTTGGCTTGAGAATTTCGAAGCTTTGACGCACCAAATCGCTCAATGGAGGCCGCCATCTTGCGGATGCGGAAGTATGCATAAACAATAAATTGCGAAAAAGTTCAATAGGAGTTCGTTTCGCCCGTCTTTGTTTGATTCACAATCTTATGCACCTCTAATTTGTAATTAAAATACTTTAAGACCAACCTCGTTATCTTCCACGAAAATCGTCACCAAACACCGGAACCAATGAGATTCGAGCATTTGAAAAAATACTTCAAAAAAGCTTATTACACGTTTCGGAGGCTGAAAACGGCGTCAAATATTCTAAAATTGACGAAGAATTATTTTTTAGAAATCTCGCGGCCGTAGGGGATAGTTTTTCATGGCCGGAAATATCCGAAGTTGAGAGGGAATTCACCGGATTAATCAAGAAGTAAATTTTAGCAATTTTAATCTCATCCAGAATGCAAATGGTGACATTTTAGGTCTGAATTTGCGAAATTTTGTGAGCTGACCAATCAGCGATCAGCTTAGGTCACTTTAGGTCAGCCAATCAGCGCCATCGACACGGTTTGATTAACGACAGTCACACATTGCCGTTGAAACGGCGCTATCGTCTGATCTGTCGGCACTGATCTTACTGCAAGCTAACTTCTTCTGGTGGAGGAAGCCGCAGTGCCCGGAGAGAACCAGTCCTGACAGCGACTGAAGTTAGAAGATTACACACATACTGTGAAAACGTATATTAGGCCGAGAAAAATATATTTCCGGTCTCTGGTCAGCGCGCGCATCGATTTTGACCCTGCGCGTCAACAATGTTTTTTTCCAAATTTGGTATCGACGTTCGCGCACGGTTCTCCCCTACAAAGCTGCGTTTAGTTTGTCCAAATCCAACCAGCCGTTCCAAATATATGAGTAGTTTTGTGTGCCGTGACGTCATGAATCCAATAGGGAAGTTGCATGTGACGTCATCGTCTTAGTCACGTGACCGCTTGGGTGGCAAAACATTGCTTCTGCCACCATATGTCATGGCGGCAATTTGAAA
Organism: Myxine glutinosa; assembly: GCF_964187855.1. Lineage (NCBI taxonomy): Eukaryota > Metazoa > Chordata > Myxini > Myxiniformes > Myxinidae > Myxine > Myxine glutinosa. Next base: position 2,737,199 of record NC_136262.1, on the reverse strand, counting down.
CTCGTCTCACATATAAATTGCCCCCTACACGATGGTAAAGAGTTGTTGTGCTGTCGGATGTACAGCCCGATTTCATCCGGACGACACAACGCTAAAACGGTTTCATAGCTGCCTTGACTGCAGCTCTCAGGTGAGAATATGGCTCATGAGGTTGTTACCTTCGCTCGCGAAGTGAAAAGCAGGATTAGGCATTTGGTTGCGTACATGTGGAGTGTGTATGGCGTACGTGTGGAGTGTGTGTGGCGTACGTGTGGCGTACTTGTGGATGTACTTGTGGAGTGTGTGTGGCGTACGTGTGGTGTACTTGTGGCGTACGTGTGGAGTGTGTGTGGCATATGTATGGCGTACTTGTGGCGTACGTGTGGCGTACTTGTGGAGTGTGTGTGGAGTGTGTGTGGCGTACTTGTGGCGTACTTGTGGAGTGTGTGTGGCGTATGTGTGGCGTACTTGTGGCGTCCGTGTGGAGTGTGTGTGGCATACTTGTGGGTCCACACGGGTCCACAGGCAGATGACACAGCCTCGGTTTCTCGCAATACCGCGAAAACGCCTCAACGGGCAAGCTACGGGCGTAAACTGACAGGTCCGTCTGACGAAACGACAGCTTTCCCGCCATGTTGTTTATGCCACCCAAGATGGCGGCCGGAACCGGTTGCCATGGACGACGCCCACGCGATGCAAGGCCTCTGTCGGCTGGATATTGTCATTTATTGAAACGAAGACGTTCTTTGTCGGGTTCATGTGAAGCAACCAGAAGGCCTAGAGAGCTGTGGGTGGTCTCGTTAGTTAGGCCTGTATCCTATCTCGTTTGTCATGAAGTAGTAAGTGTCTGTGATAATCTGGTGGACAGGGAGAAGAGATCGTGGGAGACCATCGGCCTGTTAGACCACTTGCGCATGCGCAGTGTTGACGCGATCGACGCATTGGAATGTTTAACGGTACGGCGAGGCGATCTCGAGATCGAAATGGCAGTCTATAATATGCTTGAAGAACTTAATAATTTTCAGAATAAATACATTTTAAAATAACTTAAGCTTGTGTTCATTATTTACAAAAAAAAAGGCCTACAAGTCCCATTGGCTGTCTTTCATTTCTCTCTGGACGGCGCCACAGCAGATGACGAGGACCGCAAGGCATGAGGACACAAAAAACACCTCTATATGTGCAATCCATGCTTTTCAAAAAAAAAGAAAAAAGAAAAAAAAAACCGCATCGCCGCATCAATTCTGGAACTTTGGTCTGACCAGAGACCAGCAATATATTTTTTTCGGCCTTAAGCCCAGTTAAAATTTCTTAAAATAGGCCCTAAGCTAGCACATGATATAGTTACTTCCTTAAGCTTCTTGTGACATTTATTGTATGTAGGTATTTGGGAGGACTGTCTGCTCTTCTCTTTTACCAAGTGTTACCAGGTACGTTACCTACTACACCTACCTACTACCAACTACCTAACCCACTGATACCATCATGATGGGTAAAATAGTGGCAAGAGGCTTTGGCTTCGCCAGCTCATTGCGGCTTTGCAGTCGGGTACTAGTAGCCAGCGAAGCCGGTGTTGTGAATTAACGCGTACGTATTTCTGTTAAAAAGCCAGATTTTTCTGGATCCCTTGAGAATTTCGAAGCTTTGCCTCCCCAAATTGCTCAATGGAGGCTGCCATCTTGCGGATGCGGAAGTATGCATAACCAATTGCTAAAAAGTTCAATAGGAGTTTGTTTCACTCGTCTTTGTTTGATTCACAATCTTATACACCTCTAATTTGTAATTAAAATACTTTAAGACCAACCTCGTTCCCCGGGCCCACTTGGGCCCTGGTTATCTTCAACGAAAATCGTCACCAAACACCGGAACCAATGAGATTCGAGCATTTGAAAAAATATTTAGAAAACCAAATCGCTCCATGGAGGCCGCCATCTTCTGGATGCGGAAGTATGCATTAAAAAATTGCGAAAAAGTTCAATAGGAGTTTGTTTCACCCGTCTTTTTTTGATTCACAATCTGATGCACCTCTAATTTGTAATTAAAATACTTTAAGACCAACCTCGTTCCCCGGGCCCACTTGGGCCCTGGTTATCTTCAACGAAAATCGTCACCAAACACCGGAACCAATGAGATTCGAGCATTTGAAAAAATATTTAAAAAACCAAATCGCTCCATGGAGGCCGCCATCTTCCGGATGCGGAAGTATGCATTAAAAAATTGCGAAAAAGTTCAATAGGAGTTTGTTTCACTCGTCTTTGTTTGATTCACAATCTTATGCACCTCTAATTTGTAATTAAAATACTTTAAGATCAACCTCGTTCCCCGGGCCCTGGTTATCTTCAACGAAAATAGTCACCAAACCCCGGAACCAATGAGATTCGAGCATTTGAAAAAGTATTTCAAAAAAGCTTATTACCGCGTTTCGGAGGCTGAAAACGGCGTCAAATATTCTAAAATTGACGAAGAGTTATTTTTTCGAAATCTCGCGACCATAGGGCATAGTTTTTCACGGCCGGAAATATCCGAAGTTGAGACGGAATTCACCGAATTAATCAAGAAGGAAATTTTATCAATTTTAATCTCATCCAGAATGCAAATGGTGTCATTTTGAACTAGGTACGGTACCTACTACACCGACCTACTACCAACTACCAAACCTACTGATGCCATAGTGATGGGTAAAATAGTGGCAAGAGGGTTTGGCTTCGCCGGCTCATTGCGGATTTGCAGTCGGGTACTAGTATGGTACTAGCAGAAGTACCCGGCGTTGCTGGGCGGGGGAGGCAGGAGAGGAAGGGGGTTCATATACTGTATATGCTGGTGGGTGAATGTGGCGTTCATCACGTTTCTGAGTTAAGTGTGATTCCGGTCAGGAAGAAGAAGAAGCCGTAATACCAACTTCCTACACTTCCGGAATTGTTTGATTTATTTGTATTCAAATGTCTGGTGATTGTTTTGTATTTATTTATGCGAATGTGTACTTGTATATAACTGTCATTCATTTAAAAAGGCTTCGGCACTATTGAGCGATTTTTTTTTTTTTTTACTCCAAAAAAGCGATTTCTTTTTTCAATTTTTTTTTTTTCGCCTAAAACACTCCCAGGCACTCACTGATGAACCTCTGAAAGTTTGATGAAGATCCGTTCAGTATCTCTGTGAAAAATGGCGACACAGACAGACAGATCTCTCTTATATAGCCGAAGATGTGCCATGTGGCAAAGGATAGAAAAGAAGGGACACTCCGTAGCTTGTAGAAAATGTCGAACAAGAGAAAATATGGACATTCAAAAAATCTCGTGTGCATGCTGGACTACCCTTGTGTTCTTAGGAGGAACTAAGTAATGCTTCAGAAAAGTTCATATGAAGGGCGCCAATTTGGTTCATACATCTGGATGGAAAAGTAAATGTATTTTCAATGCAGTTACAACCTCCTGGTTTCAAAGGGACCTATCTCTTCGCGGTCCTTCATTTTTCTGTAAAAAATTAAATGCCAAACATAACATTAGTTTTCTATTCTATTGCAGAAGTAGTTGTACATATACAATTCATCCATCATCTCTAATTATCATCAGTATTCATCATGTACATATCACATTTGTCCAATATGTCTGCAATGTCAACACCTCCAAGTTTATGTAAAGTGGATTTATGATCCAAAGGGGATTGGTAAAATAGGCCGCACTGCACATGTGTACAATTCTTTCATCCAATCCAATTGTTGCCTATAATGTGTACACATATGGCTTGTCCAACGCTTGTCCCGAAGAATACAGCACATGAAACATGTCTGCAATTGGTTGGTACATGGTACATGCTGACTTTATTAATTTTTTTAACAAATTAGATTTCACACACACACATGCACATTATCTTTTGTAGCCTGGTGTTGGCTTGGCGGTTAGGGTGTTGGCTTGGCGGTTAGGGTGTTGGCTTGGCGGTTAGGGTGTTGGCTTATCGTTTATGGTGTTGGCTTAGCGGGTAGGGGGTTGGCTTAGCGGTTAGGGTGTTGGCTTGGCAGTTAGGGTGTTGGCTTATCGGTTAGGGTGTTGGCTTAGCGGTTAGGGGGTTGGCTTAGCGGTTAGGGTGCTGGCTTGGCGGTTAGGGTGCTGGCTTGGCGGTTAGGGTGCTGGCTTAGCGGTTACGGTGCTGGCTTAGCGGTTAGGGTGTTGGCTTAGCAGTTAGGGTGTTGGCTTAGCGGTTAGGGTGCTGGCTTAGCGGTTACGGTGCTGGCTTAGCGGTTAGGGTGTTGGCTTAGCAGTTAGGGTGTTGGCTTAGCGGCTAGGGTGCTCGCTTAGCGGTTAGGGTGCTGGCTTAGCGGTTAGGGTGTTGGCTTAGCGGTTAGGGTGTTGGCTTGGCAGTTATGGTGTTGGCTTAGCAGTTAGGGTGTTGGCTTAGCGGATAGGGGGTTGGCTTAGCGGTTAGGGTGCTGGCTTAGCGGTTAGGGTGCTGGCTTAGCGGTTAGGGTGCTGGCTTAGCGGTTAGCATGCTGGCTTAGCGGTTAGGGTGCTGGCTTAGCGGTTAGGGTGCTGGCTTAGCGGTTAGGGTGCTGGCTTAGCGGTTAAGGTGTTCGCTTAGCGGTTAGGGTGCTGGCTTAGCAGTCAGTGTGCTGGCTTAGCGGTCAGTGTGCTGGCTTAGCGGTCAGTGTGTTGGCTTAGCGGTTAGGGTGTTGGCTTAGCGGTTAGGGTGTTGGCTTAGCGGTTAGGGTGCTGGCTTAGTGGTTAGGGTGCTGGCTTAGCGGTTAGGGTGTTGGCTTAGCGGTTAGGGGGTTGTCTTTGTGGTTAGGGTGCTGGCTTAGCGGTTAGGGTGCTGGCTTAGCGGTTAGGGTGCTCACTTAGGGGTTAGGGTGCTCCCTTAGCGGTTAGGGTGCTCGCTTAACGGTTAGGGTGCTGGCTTAGCGGTTAGGGGGTTGGGTTAGCGGTTAAGGTGTTGGCTTAGCGGTTAGTGTGCTGGCTTAGCGGCTAGGGTGCTGGCTTAGCGGTTAGGGTGTTGGCTTAGCGGTTAGGGTGTTGGCTTAGCGGTTAGGGTGCTGGCTTAGCGGTTAGGGTGCTGGCTTAGCGGTTAGGGTGCTCGCTTAGCGGTTAGGGTGCTGGCTTAGCGGTTGCGGTGCTTGCTTAGCGGTTAGAGTGCTGGCTTAGTGGTTAGGGTGTTGGCTTAGCGAATAAGGTGTTGGCTTAGCGGTTAGTGTGCTGGCTTAGCGGCTAGGGTGCTCGCTTAGCGGCTAGGGTGCTCGCTTAGCGGCTAGGGTGCTGGCTTAGCGGTTAGGGTGTTGGCTTAGCGGTTAGGGTGTTGGCTTAGCGGTTAGGGTGCTGGCTTAGCGGTTAGGGTGCTGGCTTAGCGGTTAGGGTGCTCGCTTAGCCGTTATGGTGCTGGCTTAGCGGTTAGGGTGCTTGCTTAGCGGTTAGGGGGTTGGCTTAGCGGTTAGGGTGTTGGCTTAGCGGTTAGGGTGTTGGCTTAGCGGTTAGGGTGCTGAGTTAGCGGTTAGGGTGCTGCCTTAGCGGTTAGGGTGCTGGCTTAGCGGTTATGCTGCTGGCTTAGCGGTTAGGCCGCTGGCTTGGGATCCTAGGATCCTGAGTTTAAATCGGGGGCGATCGCTGAATGAATGCCAGGGGGGTTGACTCAGCCTGTCATCCTTCCGAGGTCGGCAAATTGAGTACCAGCTTGCTCCCGGTGTGTACCCTGGGATGAATGATCCCGGTGTGTGCCCCGATTTAGATTAGGTACACCGTATCCCTGCGCATCGAAAGAGACACTAAGGTTTGGCGTCAGGAAGGGCATCCAGTCATAAAACATTGCCTCAAACAGGGAACCATGATTGTCATGGGGCCCGCAAGGCAAAGCCCCGCTCCAGCGGGGACAAATTGCCTTAAAACGATCATTCATTCATTCATTCATGCACATTATCTTTTGTGTTTTCGTTTTCAAGGTACACAGAAAACTTTGCCCACTGATGGGTTTTAACCTGTATATGTAGGGAACCCCTATAATGGGGTCGAATGCGAGGCAGTCGAATGAAGTCCAAAGTGGCCCGAAGTCGCGCGCGGGAAAATGCACAAGATGGCGCGAAGCTCCTCTCCGTGTCACCACGGACTTGAAGGGATTTTGTGTGGCCTGTCCTCTCCCGCTCTTGTCTCCTTCCGACCGATGCCCCAAGAGCTCCACAAACCGCTGCCTTATTTCTCCTCCTCAAGATCACAAAAGTTCCATCGAAGCTCCGGAACGTCTCCGCAGGTGCACACGAGGCCAAAGAAAACCGACCGTTTGCTCCCGTGAACGAGGCGAGAAAATTAGCAAGGGCGAGATGTCTTCCTCTATCCAAAGCTTCACGAATGGACACAGTCTGAGACCCAGCTGTTTGCCAGCACGACCAAGACAAAAAGAGGAAGATAGATGCGACCGCCCGCAACCAAACTCAGGACAAGAGATAAAGCGACAAACACGACCGTCCGCTGTGAATCCCAGGATCAGAGGAGCGATCAAGATGGCAAGACGGCGTCTTTTACCTTCAGCTCTCGAATGTTCCACGATGGCTTTTCTCCCTAACAATCGCCTGAGCCCTGCCCATCACCCCCATCGCGCCTCCACCAATCACGAAGCTCGGGCGTGGTCTCTCCGTTAAGAGACGTTGGGGGGCGGAGTCTCGTCGCTGTTAGGGAATGTTCGGATGATGTCGGGGTTTACTTGCCGATTGGCAAATGCTGTTTCTGTTGGCCCTGGTGGCGTGGTTGGCTAATGGAGGCCATCGCCTGGCCAGCTGAGTTTTATAAGAACATAAGGGAAAAATCACAGGGAGGCAATACATACTGGGGATTATTAACCATAAGCCCTATAATTAATTAGCATAAACCACCCTCCTTATGGGGACATACAAACACTTAACCTGAACATTTACCCTGCTTATATGTACAGCAAGATGGCTTCTTCTTCTTCTTCTTCGCGTTACACGGTCTAAATCTTACACATTCTGAACTTTCCTAAAGTATTTCATGCCGAGCCCCCACAAACGGAACAATATTAAAGTAGTGGTAGTTGTGTGTCCGTCCATCACGCTACGTCATTACGTATATGATGTCATTACAACGGCTGACTCCACCGACCATCATTTTAATTTCAATGGCTGACTCCACCGACCGACACAATAGGTACTACGGGAGCGGCAGGAAGGGTCATTCATCTTTGAGGTATATAGATTACAGTCTCTCTATGATCGGGTCTCAAGAACATTGGGTGTGAGTTCATTTACCAAGTTTCTTGTGAAGAGATCGCCAAGTGGTTTAAGCATTTTGGCAAGCACTCCATTCAAAACCGTTTAGGAATGGCTAGCTTGGCAAGTGCTAGCTAGCTGCTTGGTAAATGAGCACACCCCGGTCTTCCTCCCTTTCAGTTTGGTGTTAAACAGCAGGAAAATTGGGTTTCATTAGTGGTTTTCAAAACAAAAACTTAATTGGTGTGTTTCAAAAGGCCGCTACGAAAAACGCCACTTTCATACAAGGGGTAGGTCATGTTATTTACCCAACCTAGTGGGGTATATAGATTACAGTATATCGTCGCTCAGTTCTTTAAGTAAAGCTTACCTCGCGGATGTCTGAATTCCTCCAAATTTCTTTGTTTAGTGTTATAAACAGCATTAGCGACTCTTTAAAAAGCTAATAATATGTGTTTGTGGTTTATAATATTTTACAAGCCAGGCTACGCCACTGTTAGAATTCCAGTCTTGTTTTCCACTGAGTGGCTTCAGAGATATAGAGGTGCAAATTTTTCCCAAGATGGTGTCTGTAACAAGTGACTTATGACATCATAATTATGAATAAGAAATTCAACAGGAGGAGACGCTCGTATCATGAAAAATTCTTGTTAATCGAACAGACGGTTGCCAAGAAAATGAATTTTAAAAATGCAGACACGTACGTACGTACGCCACATGTATGCACCCGAATGCCTAACTCTGCTTATCACTTTGCTAGCGCAGGATAATAAATAACAATATTAACAACAATTGTCAGTAATAAAAAGAACGAGAACTGCCACTTTATCACTGCTAGCAGTGATAACCGGTGTCCTCCGCCTTCCCGCTTTGATAAAACCTCGCTTTGATACAACCCTGCTTTGATACAACCCCGCTTTGGTACAACCCCACTTTGATAAAACCCTGCTTTGATACAACCCCACTTTGGTACAACCCCACTTTGATAAAACCCCGCTTTGGTACAACCCCGCTTTCATCAGACATGCTTTGATACAACCCTGCCTTGATACAACCCCACTTTGATAAAACCCCGCTTTGGTACAACCCCACTTTGATAAAACCCCGCTTGGGTACAACCCCGCTTTCATCTGGCACGCTTTGATAAACCATGCTTTTTTTCTTTTTTCTTTTTTGTATACAGAATCGAGGCTCGTGAAAGAGCTAACATTTATCACACAAACAAATCGAACAGACAAACAAAGTATATAAAAAGGGGAGCGGTAGACAAGATGGGGAGAGAAGGGGAAGCACACAAACACAACATTTGAGAGCAGGGACATCGGAAGATGTGTGGGAGGGAGAGGGCTTGGGGGGAGGAGGGGTGGGAAGGGGTGGGGTGGGAGAAGTATAAAACACAAGGACACTAAGGACTTCCAGGAAAGAAGTTGGTATGTCAAAAAAGTGGATTTGGGGTGAAATTAGCAGGGGTAGAAAAGATCAAGGTTTTGGATGGGGGAAGACAGGAGATGGTGGTGAACAGCTGTTTTAAAGACCTGGAGGGAGGAGTGGGATTGAAGAGAGTGAGGGAGTTTGTTCCAGAGGCAGGAGAAAAGCGGATTTAAGGAGTGAAGGTGAGCAGAGAGTCTTGATTTTGGCAGTTTAACCATAAGAGGGTTGCAGGCAGATCTTGTGCGACCTGTAGGAATATTTGGGGGACAGAGCCCAGAGAAAGCTGGGGGAGCAAGGCCCGAGAGGAGTCGGTAGAAGACGGAAAGACCACCAACCTGCCTTTGGTGATTAAGTGAAAGGCCCTCGGAGATAGCTTCATCGCGGGAGATTCCAATGATTCTGAACGCTTTGGTTTCAACAGCGTGAAGACGAGCTAGGTGTGAGGCAGGAGCATGAGCCCAGAGGGGAGAGCAGTATTCCATTGAGCTGCAGATGAAAGCCTTGTATGTGGTGAGGAGCTCAGGTGTGCCAAGGAAGGACTTCGCACGACGGAGGATGCCCAGTCGGCGACTGGCTTTGGAGGCCAGCTTGGAAATGTGGTTTTCCCAGGAAAGATCATGGCAGATAGTGAGACCCAAAAGCTTGAGTGACAGAACATCTTGGAGAGGATTATTCAGAAAGTGGATGGGAGGGTTGTCCAGTCGGTCTTTTCGGAGAGACATCGTAAGAGTGTGAGATTTGTCAGGATTGAAAGACATGTTCCACTTGTTTGCCCAGTCTGTGATTTTGTCCAGGTCTGCAGAGAGTGAGGAGGCTGCAGACTGCCGATCTGAGGGATGAGGAATGGAGCGGCAGAGAGTGGAGTCATCAGCAAAGAGATGGAGAGGATTTTCAAGAGAGTCAGAGAGATCATTGATGAAGACCAGAAAAAGCACAGGGCCCAGAACACGGCCTTGCTTTGATACAACCCCGCTTTGATAAACCCTGCTTTGATACAACCCCGCTTTGGTACAACTCCACTTTGATAAAACCCCACTTTCATCAGACACGCTTTGATAAAACCCCACTTTGATACAACCCCACTTTGATAAACCCTGCTTTGATACAACCCCTCTTTGGTACAACTCCACTTTGATAAAACCCCACTTTCATCAGACACGCTTTGATAAAACCCCACTTTGATACAACCCCACTTTGATAAAACCCCGCTTTGATAAAACCCCGCTTTGATACAACCCCGCCTTGATAAAACCCCACTTTGATACAACCCCGCTTTGATACAACCCGGCTTTGATAAAACCCTGCTTTGATAAACCCCGCTTTGATAAAACCCAGCTTTGATAAAACCCGGCTTTGATACAACCCGGCTTTGATAAAACCCTGCTTTGATAAACCCCGCTTTGATAAAACCCCGCTTTGATAAAACCCCGCTTTGATAAAACCCTGCTTTGATAAACCTCGCTTTGATAAAACCCAGCTTTGATGAAACCCCGCTTTGATGCAACCCCGCTTTGATGCAACCTCGCTTTGATAAAACCCCGCTTTGATACAACCCCGCTTTGATACAACCCCGCTTTGATACAACCCCGCTTTCATCAGACATGCTTTGATAAAACCCCGCTTTGATAAAACCCCGCTTTGATGCAACCCCGCTTTGATAAAACCCCACTTTGATACATCCCCACTTTGATACAACCCCCCTTCCATCCTTATTAAAGCAACACCGAAAAATCAAATGGCTTGAAAGGATAAAATGTAGAGTTTCTTCTTCTTCACATTGTAAAACTTCTAGCTTCCAGACCGTACAACCAATCATGTTGAAATTTAACACCATTGTTCCCCTTCGTTCAATTACTTTTTGCTGCCAAACCATGTGACTTGATGGAAATTCCAAAAGACAGTTTTAGCTTCCTGACATGGGGAACAAACAGTGCATTCAGAAAGTATTCAGACCCCTTCACTTTTTTCACATTTTGTTATGTTGCAGCCTTATGCTGAAATCGTTTAAATTCATTTTTTCCCTCATCAATCTACACTCAATACCCAATAATGACAAAGAGAGAACAGGATTTTAGAAAGTTTTGCAAATATATTAAAAAGAAAAAACTGAAATATCACATTGACATAAGTATTCATACCCTTTGCTATGATACTTGAAATTTAGCTCAGGTGCCTCCCATTTCTCTTGATCATCTTTGAGATGTTTGTACACCTTGATTGGAGTCCACCTGTGGTAAATTCAATTGATGTGACATGATTTGGAAAGGCACACACCTGTCTGTATAAGGTCTCACAGCTGACAATGCATATCAGAGCAAAAACCAAGCCATGAGGTCGAACGAACTGCGTACAGAGCTCAGACAGGATTGTGTCGATGTACAGATCTGGTGAAGCCTACAAAAAAAATCTCTGCTGCATTGAAGGTTCCCATGAGCACATGGCCTCCATAATTCTTAAATGGAAGAAGTTTAGAACAACCAGGACTCTTCCTAGAGCTGGCCGCCCGGCCAAACTGAGCAATCGGGGGAGAAGGGCCTTGGTAAGAGAGGTGACCAAGAACCCGATGGTCACTGTGGCTGAGCTCCAGAGATCCTGTGTGGAGATGGGAGAAACTTCCAGAAGGACAACCATCCCTGCAACACTCCACCGATCTGGGCTTTATGGCACAGTGGCCAGATGAAAGCCCGCTTGGAGTTTGCAAAAAAGCACCTAAAGGACTCTCAGACTGTGAGAAACAAGATTCTGTGGTCTGACGAAACAAGATTGAACTGTTTGCCTTCCGTCTGGCCACTTGTCAACACATGTCATCTGTGCCAAATTTGGTCTCAATCCTATCAGCGGTTTCGGAAAAGAAGTTGCAAGTGTTTACGGACAGAAGACGCGCCATCGCATGAGCTCCCTTGAACTTTGTTCCAGGTGAGCTAATGAGGGAGGAGACCGGTTTTTTTGAAGTTTATGCTTCAAAACGTCATAGCTCCTAAATCATGTGACATCTGACGTCAAGACTGGGGATAATTTGCTTGGCTTGGGCATGCGATCATACCTGCAAGATCATACCTGGGCTCGATCTGTTCATCCGTTTTGGAGAAATAGGGTTTTTAGTGTTTTTCATGAAAATCAATATGGCGGTCGAACCATGTGACCTATGACGTTTAACTTATTTTGTTTCTGAATTTTTTTTTCACTTAGTTCATGCATAACAAATATCATATTCGCTGCATCAAGGGTTCTATTTGTCGAATTGTAACCTCGTAACGTCAGCACTTTTAACATCCTAAATAAACATATTTTTGGTCCTAATTCAGAGTTCTTTAGAATGAGCGATGATTCAATTTTTTCTTTGAGCCGTTTCGGAGATATAGAGCGGCAAGATTGAAGGGTTTTTTTTCCCCAAGATGGTGCCCATACCACTTGACCTATGACGTCACGGTTAGCAGAAAAGAAAACTCAACAGGTCTAGCCAATCACTTGGTGAAAATTTCGTGCCAATCGGACCAACGGTTGCAGAGAACATGGATTTTTACGTTTTCGGACCTGGAAACAGGGGTGAAAGAAGAATAATGAACTCGCACAAAAATAATAGGTATGAAAAATGTAGAGGAAACCTAATAACGTGTTCCCACGGCCCAGGCCGCTCCCAAAGATATATTTCAAATTATTTTATGTGACGAGGGACTGCTGGTCCAGTGTACCAGGATACCAATGAATAGACGTACATAATTAATACACAGAAAGTATGACACATCTCGTTTTTTTTTTAAGCTCACCTGGAACGAAGTTCACGGGAGCTCATGCGATGGCGCGTCGTCCGTCCGTCAGTCCGTAAACACTTGAAACTTAATCTCCGAAATCGCTGATGGGATTGCGACCAAATTTGGCACAAATGATATGTGTTGTGTTGTGACTAAAGTTTGTTCAGGTTAAATCTAAATAAAATTAATTTTAAAAATCTAAATAAATAAAAAGGGTCTAAGGGTCTAAGGGGTTTACCGAGGTTAAAGTGGATCCAGGTGTGACCCCCAAAATAGGTATTTGCTTTCTTCTCAGAAACTACATATGCAACTCTGATGAAACTTGACGACAACCTTAATCACCTGTGTTGTACCAAAGTTTGTTCCTGGCATTAAAAAAAAATCGGGGTCCAAGGTAGTCTATGGGGGATTGGGGGGGCTTACCCCCAAAATATATATTTGCTTTTTTTCTCAGAACCCACACACACAATTTTGATGAAACGTCACCACAACCTTCATCATCCGTGATGTACCAATGTTTGATGAAGGCATTGGAAAAATTATTATGTTTGTGGGGTCGTGATTACTGTACTACAGGTAGAATGTATAAATTAGCATGCTCCGAATGTCGTGAAGAAGAAGTACCACCACCATGTGATAAGTAGGGAATTTGTTTAGCCCGGATGGCGGATTCGTGTGTATCTTCGTCCCCATTATGAGGAATGGGGCATGTTAGCTAGCTCAGGGATTATGTTAATTTCCTGTATGTCTTTCCCTGGGTGATTTACATCCTTTGTCCCTTATGGCACCGCATTAGACACGTGGAGCAGAAATTTCCCATTAACTGCTTTAAATAACAATAAAAAACCAACCGGAAGCCAGTTCTGAGCACTGCTGATGGCACGGCAACCAGCTACATCACCACAGGGTCAGGCAGGCCGAAAAGCCACACCTTGAGGAGACACTATTGGTCAGGGTTATGATTGACAGGCGGACTGTGTCACGAAGGTGGACTGCGTCATGAAGGCAGACTGCATGTTGAGTGGTGGAGAGCTAAGCCTGTGGTGTTGGCCTGCAGGGATGGAGGAGAAGCACCGATGATGGGAGAGGTTGGCCGAGAAAAGAGGGAGCTGACAGACTTTTGCCCGCTTGGTTCCGGACTTTGGTGGGAGACAGCTGTGCACTGACATTTCTCTCTTCATTGGGCTTCATCGCAGCAGCCGTGTTCCGGGACTTTGCTGGTGTACGTAAGGCAGAAGAGCCGTGGATGGAGAGCTGAAGTTTTCCAGGCGGAAACGACGCATGGACGAGCGCTGCTGGGCTGCAGCGTGACGAGGCACGGCATAAAGAACAAGGGCGCAGCAACGCCTACTTCGCGCCAAGGCATGTTCCCGTGCACGGACCTCCGGGACCCGTTCGCAGATTGACGAGACACCATGAGCCGATCTGAGATAAGTCCCACTAAATCGTTAACCACACATCTTTATTTTATCCAACGTTATTTTATCCCTTTGTCTGTGTTTTAAGTCTACTGTGGAGGATCCCATAGGAATTTATTTTTGCCGTCGCGCTTTTCTTGTTATCGGTATTTTCTTTTAATAATTACTTTTGTTATTTTTGTACATTTTTATATCCGTTTTCGTGCGAGTTATTTTTTGCAGGTTTGGGAATTGCCGGCGGACCACAGGTAAGACCCTTCATCGCTCCACTCCCCTTTCTTCCCCCGCGTATATTAAGTCTGCATTTGATCAGTACCTCAGAGTTAAAGCTTGCTCGGCTATTCGTTCCTGGGAAAGATTTTAATCGCCAGGAATGCGACAATACCTTTAGTCAGTGCAGTATACTGTTTATTCTACCAGGTGAGCGCCAGGGGTATTGCCCCTATGTTTTCATTTCTGTTCCTCACAATTCTGTCTCTCATATTCCCACGCACACACGCACGCACGCACACACACACACACACACACACACCATCCATTTTGCATCATTTTATAATAACGTAACCCCCTAATCTCACCTGACACCGCGCCGAGCCGAGCCGAGCCGAGCTCTCTACAAGCTGATTGGTCATGGAAGACATTCCCAGGACTCGTGCTAGACCGAGGACCCTTTTATGTTTCCGATTTGCCGCTTGTGTAACGAACAAAGTTAATTTCGGTAACACTGTGCTCCTGTCGAGTTAAACATCAGCAAAAACGTGTTTTTAATTGATTCATCACGTGACAATGCTTTATTTGAGATGTATCATTTCCTTTGCACTGATTATCAGATTGTGGAACACGATGGGTGGGGTGGGGCCCCGAGATATTGGGGGGGCAGACAAAAGGGGGGTCCGGTGTTACCTGGGGGGCCCGAGATATTGGGGAGGCAGACAAAAGGGGGTCCGGTGTTACCTAGGGGCCCCGATATTTTGGGGGGGGGCATGTTATCTTTGGGGCCCGAGATATTTGGGGGCCCAGTGTTATCTGGGGACCCTGAGATATTGGTGGTGACATTGGTGATATTGGTGATATTGGTGGGGGGAGGGCGGGTGTTATCTGGGGGGCCCTGAGATATTTGGGGTGCCGTTGTTATCTGGGGGGGCCGAGATATTTGGGGACCCCGGTTTTATCTGGACCCCCGGTATATTGGGGCGCCCATGTTATCCGGCGCCCCCGAGATATTCAGGGACCCGTGTTATCTCTCTCTCACCGCAGGCAGGTAGGTGGTCTTTCTATCTTCTACCGACTCCTCTCTGGCCTTGCCCCCCCAGCTCTCTCTGGGCTCTGTCCCGCAAATATTCCTACAGGTCGCACAAGATCTGCCAGCAACCCTCTTATGGTGAAATTGCCAAAATCAAGGCTCTCTTCTCACCTTCACTCTTTCATTCCTCTTTTCGCACACCTCTGTTACCAACTCCCTCACGCTCTTCAATCCCACTCCTCCCTCCAGGTCTTTAAAACAGCTGTTCACCACCATCTCTTATCTTCCCCCATCCAAAAGCTTGATCTTTCTACCCCCGTTAATCTACCCCAAACCCACCTCTTCAAATTCCCCGTTTTCTTTCCCGAATGTCCCTGTAGTGTCCATCTTGTTTATCCCATGTACCACGCCGACAACCCGCTCGCTTCCGCAGATCTCCCAATGTCCGTGTTATTTGCCCCTCTCTTTCCCCCTTTTGTCTCCCGCTCCCTTTATTATATGTTCTGTGTTCGTTCTTATGCGAGTCTCGACTAAGTATACAAAAAAAAACAAATGCTATAATTAATAAAAATCTATTACCATACAATGAACATGTGATACATGCATGTTGGACCAAATTACGTTTTTCCTTCTGCATATATGTGCATCACTAATCTTTAATGTAACCATTTGGTGAATAAACCAATTGTGTGACGTCTACGACAAACTGAGAGTAATTATGGCTAAGTTATGGATACACAAGTTAGATTATATATATCAGATATTACCCCATTGTGTGTCTACCCCATTGTATGTCTCCCCCATTGTGTGTCTCCCCCATTGTGTGTCTACCCCATTGTGTGTCTACCCCATTGTGTGTCTACCCCATTGTGTGTCTCCGCCATTGTGTGTCTACCCCATTGTGTGTCTCCGCCATTGTGTGTCTACCCCATTGTGTGTCTCCCCCATTGTGTGTCTCCCCCATTGTGTGTCTCCCCCATTGTGTGTCTCCCCCATTGTGTATCTCCCCCATTGTGTGTCTACCCCCCCCTCCTCCATATGACTGTGTGTCCCCCCCCCCCCCCATTGTGTGTCTCCCCCATTGTGCGTCTCCCCCATTGTGCGTCTCCCCCATTGTGCGTCTCCCCCATTGTGCGTCTCCCCCATTGTGTGTCTCCCCCATTGTGTGTCTCCCCCATTGTGTGTCTCCCCCATTGTGTCTCCCCCATTGTGTCTCCCCCATTGTGTGTCTCCCCCATTGTGTCTCTCCCAAAGTCTTCCCTTCCTCACCCCTACCCACGTCATTACATTCCTCATTCGATGTTCTCTTCTTCCTCTCACTGGTGCTGCAGCACATTCTGCTCGCATCTGCTCTGGATGAACATGGTGTCTTGTTGGACAAACCCCTGGTGGTCGTTGTCATTGTTGAAGATGCAAACGACAACACACCACACTTTGATCATCAAACGTACTGTGGTGTGGTACAAGAGACCGCCGAGTCTGGTACGGATCAGTTACCACGTGACCATTTGCTTTGCTCGATCTTGTAAACTTGTGTTCACACTTATAAAATCATGTTATTTATGGAATAATAACAAACTTTAGGGTGGATGGTAAGAGTAAATCAATAACTTTTCTTCATTTCCTAACAGGTACATTTGTCGCCAAGGTGAGTGCCACAGATGCTGATAATCCAGCGACACCCAACGCAGATATCCGTTACAGCATCGTGGCCCAAGACCCTCCACGACCCAAGGAAACCATGTTCAGTGTGGATCCCATCTCCGGAAGAGTAACTCTGAGCACAGTGCATGTCGATCGCGGACAGGTCAATCGTTACAGGTTGACTGTGATGGTCCGTGATATGGGTGGAGATGAAGAAGGTAACTTCATACCATTGATCAGTTTTCAACTAGAACAGCATTTGTAGAACGTATAGTCTCACAATGCGCGTTCATTCTGAACATAAATACCATCGTTAACTGAACAGGATACTGTTACCATCGTTAACTGAACATGATACTGTTACCATCGTTAACTGAACATGCTACTATTACTATCGTTAAGTCAACATGCTACTATTACCATCGTTAACTCAACATGAACTATTATGGCCCATGTCACCACATCATCCATGCATCTGATTATGCCGCATGGTTTCTGGCGCATGGGTTATGTTCGTCATCTTACTGTAATTCATCAAATGTCCGTCCGTCTGTCTGTCTGTTCGAAAGTACCGTAAAAACTGCTGAACCGATCTCAACGATATTTTCGGTGGATAATCCTGGGATCTCCAGAAGTAAAATAGGCTATTTAGTTT
This sequence comes from Myxine glutinosa, assembly GCF_964187855.1. Lineage (NCBI taxonomy): Eukaryota > Metazoa > Chordata > Myxini > Myxiniformes > Myxinidae > Myxine > Myxine glutinosa. Next base: position 2,719,876 of record NC_136262.1, on the reverse strand, counting down.
TCCCAATTTCAGCTTTAGTCTCCAGCATTCTCAGGTTTGGACTCACGCATAACATTCGCGTTCGCATAACGTTCATCGTTCTCATTGTGACGATGTTGTTTTCCTGGGTGCCGCACAAACGGCTGCACCGATCACTGCACGGCTGCACCGATCGAACTCGGTGACCTCAAACCCTAACCCAAAGACCTTTTCTAAGAACACGGGTTTAATCCCTGCTTGAGAGAATTCTAACCCATTTCAACTGAAGGAAACACGTTTTGGGAGTACATACGACATGGCGATTGTGAACACAATTAGTTTAATCTCTACATGAGAGAAATTCCACATAGCTATTTGGGCGGTGAATACGCTAACAGATCGCTGTCTCCATCGATCTTACCAAGGCTGTAATACCAATCGGCTCAAAATCCCTTTAACTGTTGCTTTGGAAGTTTTTACAATGAAGGAAACACGTATCGGGAGTACATACGACATCGGGAGGACTAACTGCACGCGTCTTCAGTGTCAAGCTTAAATCTGCCATGGCGGATCTGAAGAGCGGAATGCATGGAGAAGTGGTGGGCTACTTTGGCATGAAAGAGGATCAGAAACGTGGACTCCCACACTGCCACGTCCTGCTGATACTTGCTCCCGCATGACGTTATTTTCCCGGGTGCCGCACAAACGGCTGCACTGATCGAGATTTAATGGATGTTTATATAAATCGTTTAAAAGACAAAAAAAACCTTCAATTTCTGATATTTAGCCTTTTCATTTGGGCCTCCAAATTGAAGCCCCGCCCATAGGGCGGGTACCGTTGCTAGTATATTTAATTCTTCCCTCACATCGGGTCATAGATCCGAAGTATGAAGTTTCAGATATTTTGGATAAAGATTTCAATTCAACCTATTATGGCTGGAATACCACTTCACTGATGACATCATCCTTTTCACCATATATACACACCATGGGGGTTGATGACATATGCCAAGTTTCAACTTTTTAAAGTTGAGTAGTTTTGGAGAAAATGATGTCCAATTTTTTTACTTTAATGCAATATGACTGCCATACCATGTGACCTATGATATCATAAATTTAAATCGTCACTCACATTGGGTCCAAGGATCAGATAAATGAAGTTTCAGATTTTTGGGATAAAGATTTCAATCCAACCTATTATGGCTGGAATACCACTTCACCGATGACTTCATCATTACCACCTTATGTCCCCCATGGGGAGTTGATGACATAGGCCAAGTTTTAATGGTTTTTGTTGAGCGGTTTCAGGAAAAAAAGATGTCCAAGGATTTTTGTCCCTTCAATCCAATATGTGTGCCATACCATGTGACCTATGATGTCAGCGTTAGCAATAAAATACTCTCCATGGGGTGGCCCCAGATAACTCTCCACTCTCCGTCTAATGTGCCTCCTATGTTTAAAGTTTCGCATCAATCAGCAGGCTGTTGTGGAGAAAAATATCTTTAAAGTGAAAATATTTTGTCGCGGAAACACAGACAGACACAAAGACAGACATACATCTGTATTAAAAAAAGGAGCCGTGTCTGTGTGTTTGTTACTTTCAAAATCTAAATTTTCAATTATATTGGTCGGATGCGTTTGTTATTACTTGCCGGAAAAAATTCCGGGAAGTTTGTTGGTTGGTTGGTTGGTTTGCCTGTCCGACTGTCTGTTTGTGCGCAGTACTTCGTCTACATCGTTGCCATACTTTACACACATATTTGCCTTGCCCTGGAATAGACTGTGCCCAATTTTTAACTCTCTAGGCCCAAGGTCAAGCTCAAGGTCAAGGTCACCCAAAACGTGAAAACAGGGGGGTTGAGTTTTCATTTAAAATATATTTCAAACCACAAAACTCTAGAAGTACAAGAGATATGCATACACTTACTGTTACTGACATATAGGAAGTCACATACGACATTTCATTTGGCACCATGACCTTTGACCTTGAGTGACCTTGAAAGGGCAAACTCAAGATCAATAAAAAAGTACATTCCGGCAAGTTCACGGTCTCTGACCGATTTATAGTTCTGTCTGTTTGTTTGTTTGTCACCAGCCTAAAGGTCACAATTCTAAAACAATCGTCATGAAACTTCACCACGTTATAGAGGTCGTCACAAATGAAAAGCCTATTGATTTTGAGGTCAAAAGCCCTCTGGAGGTCAGATTTCTAAAATCGCCATTTTCAATCCGTTTGACTTGAATATTGAACAGCATTTGTATGTTGTCACTAAATTGGAAAACCAACTATTTTTGAGATCAAAAGGTCAAAGGTCAACTCAAGGTCAACCTTCCAAAATCACCAATTTGCATCCGATTGACTTGAAAATGTAAGCATTTGCACATTAAGTCACTGAATTTGGAAACAAACTTTTTTGAGGTCAAAAGGTCAAAGGACAACTCAAGGTCAAACTTCCAAAAGCATCAATTATCATCCGATTGACTTGAAAATGTAACAGCATTTGCATATTGACACTGAATTGGGAGACAAACTATTTTTGAGGTCAAAGGTCAACTCAGGGTCAAACTTGCAAAAGCATAAATTTTCATCCAATCGATTTGAAAATGTAACAGCATTTGCACATTGAGTCACTGAATTGGGAAACAAACTATTTTGAGGTCAAAAGGTCAAAGGTCAACTCAAGGTCAAACTCGCAAAATCATCAATTTTAATCTAAAAATCGTCACTTTTCATCCAATTCACCCAAGCTTTGATCAAGATCGTCAATTTTGATCCTGATGAAGTGGACAATTTGCTGAATCAATTTCAACCATTTTTTTCTGGGGGGTGGGGAGGAATTTTGCAAGTATCCTGCTCTGTATGACGTCTTCTTGTTTGTTTGTTTGTTTGTTTGTCGTGTTATAACTTGAGAGCAGATTAACGGATTTCAATAAATCCAAGTGCCGTGGATTCGGGTAACTCCCGGCAGTGTTTGTGATCCCAAAATTTTTTTTATGGGTGCATGGACACGCGTGTCAAAACTGCAAATGCCAACACATGACGTCGGGTTTCCCTGCACGGAGAGTAAGCCGGATCTCCCAGGAATCCTTTTTTTTTTCTTCTTCTTTTCTTCCCGCATCGATTAGCCATCGCAGCAAAGATTGGTATTTCCGTCAGCGAAGCGACGGGTCCTATATTCTAGTGCAGACAGACAGGGGCACTGCAATAGTGTTTCATCCCTTCTGGGCAAGACTAATGCCTTGGGTAGAGAAGAAGAAGGTATCTTTATACGAATGGTCAATGGTTTCCATGATGGAATATTCACTGCTGTTTGTTATCCACAGGACTGAACGACACCTGTCAGCTGATAGTCGATGTTATTGATGACAACGACCATGCACCAGTCTTCAACGTCACCGAGGTGAGTGGTGTATAAACAATTGCACTGAAGGAACTGCTCTCCAACGCGAGTCGAAAGAATTGACGCGACCAAAGACGGAATTCGTCCGAGTTGCTTTATTGAAACAAAACAGCTCAGGTATTCTCCCAAGCCCGTTTATCGGGCAGCAATATATATACACATTTATGTCGGGAAGTTTGCCCGGCAAAAGCTATACCGGGCATGCCCGGGTGTCAAGGGCGAGCCTTGGAAAGGCGAGTCTGGACCTGCCCGGGCGTGTTTGGCTGCGGCCTGGCAAGTCGAGGCTGGGCGTGCCCGGGCGCTCTGGGCGAGCCCTGGAAAGGCGATAGCGGGCATGCCCGGACGCTCTGGGCGAGCCCTGAAAAGGCGATAGCGGGCATGCCCGGACGCTCTGGGCGAGCCCTGGAAAGGCGATAGCTGGCATGCCCGGACGCTCTGGGCGTGCCCTGGAAAGGCGATAGCGGGCATGCCCGGACGCTCTGGGCGAGCCCTGAAAAGGCGATAGCGGGCATGCCCGGACGCTCTGGGCGTGCCCTGGAAAGGCGATAGCGGGCATGCCCGGACGCTCTGGGCGAGCCCTGGAAAGGCGATAGCGGGCATGCCCGGACGCTCTGGGCGAGCCCTGGAAAGGCGAGAGCGGGCATGCCCGGGAAAGACGAGACCGGGCGTGCCCGGGAGGTTCGGGCGTGCCCGGGAACAGTGAGTCCGGGCATGCCCGGGAGAGGCGCGTCTGGCCGTGTTCTGGCCGGTGCAAGGCGATTGTGTGCATCCAGCGGTAACCGCTACACACGCCCCTCCAGAATCGACCTGCACCGGCAGGGTCAATTTAAGGGGGGTCCGGATGACCCGGCCGAAGCGACCCCTGGAGGGTCGTGGGGAGGGGTCCGACGTGGTGGTGGGTGGTCGAGCGGGGGGAACTGTGGACGGGGGGCGGCCTCGCCGTGGAGGAAGGGCCAACCGTGGTGGTCGGTCGACGTCCATGTGCGCCGGTTTGAGGCGGTCCACAGAAATCCGGTCCGGCCGGCCGCCGAAGTCGACGATGAAAGACTTGTCGCCCCGTCGCAGGACCCGGAAGGGCCCGTCGTACGGCGGCCGGAGTGGCCCCCGGTGCGCGTCATGACGCACAAAGACGTACTCCGCTGTGCGAAGCGCCGGGGGGACGTAGGACTGGGGGCCACCGTGGCGGGACGTCGGCACGGGGGCAAATCGTCGGGCGGCCTCCTGGAGGTCCGAGCGCTGGCGAGCGGCGGACCAGAGACTGGTAGCGTCGGGCACGAATTCGCCCGGGACGCGGAGCGGCTGGCCGTAGACGAGCTCGGCGGCGGATGCCTGGAGGTCTTCCTTGGGGGCCGTGCGGAGGCCCAAAAGGACCCACGGCAGCCGGTCGGCCCAACCGTCGTCCTGAAGGCCGGCCATGAGTGCGGCCTTCATGGAGCGGTGAAACCGCTCGCACAACCCGTTGGCTTGGGGGTGGTAGGCCGTGGTGCGGTGCAGCGTGACCCCCAACGAACGGGCGACCGCACCCCAAAGCTCAGACGTGAACTGTGGGCCGCGGTCGGACGAGATGTCCGCTGGTGCGCCGAAGCGCGCGACCCAGGTGGCGATGAATGCCTGCGCCACGTCGGCGGTGGTGGTGGAGGCGAGGGGCACAGCCTCCGGCCACCTGGTGGTCCTGTCCACCATGGTGAGCAGGTGGGTGAACCCCCGCGAGGGGGGCAGGGGACCCACCAGGTCCACGTGGACGTGGTCGAAACGCCGTTCAGGCACGGCGAAAGGTGCCAGCGGGGCCTGGGTGTGGCGGTGGACCTTGACCCGCTGGCAGGCCGTGCAGGCGTTGGCCCAGTCGCGGATGTTTCGTCGAAGGCCGTGCCAGACGAAACGCGCCGACACCAGCTTCGGAGAAGCTTTCCGGCCCGGGTGAGAAAGGCCGTGGATGGAGGCGAAGATGCGGCGCTGCCAGGAAACGGGCACGATGGGGCGAGGCTTGCCCTGGGAGACGTCGCAGAGCAGGACGGTGCCCGCGAAGGGAATGTCGGCCAGGCGGAGGCCCGTGTCCGCCGCACGGAGTGCCTGCACCGAGGCGTCGGTGGTCTGGTCGGCCGCCATGAGCGCGAAGTCCACGCCGAGGTGGACCGCGTTCGCGCTGGCCCGAGAAAGACAGTCGGCCACGGCGTTGTCTTTGCTGGTGACGTGCCGGATGTCCGTGGTGAACTCCGACACGGCGGAGAGGTGGCGCTGCTGGCGGGCCGAGCACGGCTCCGTGACCTTAGCCATTGCGTAGACCAACGGCTTGTGGTCGACGAAAGCCGTGAACGGGCGGCCCTCCAGGAGGTGTCGGAAATGGCGAACGGCCAGGAATAGCCCGAGCAGCTCGCGGTCGAACGTGCTGTAGTTTAACTCGTTCGGCCGGAGTTGCCGGCTGAAAAAAGCGAGTGGCTGCCAAACCCCGTCCACCCATTGCTCATGGACGGCGCCCACTGCGTAGTTGGAGGCGTCCGTAGTGAGGGCGATGGGCGCATTGAGCACCGGGTGAGCCAGCAGCGTTGCGTCGGCGAGGGCCCATTTGGCGCTGGCGAAGGCCGCGTCCATGGCCGCGGACCAAACAATGTCATGCTTGGCCGGCTTGCCCCGGAGGGCCTCGTAAAGGGGCCGCATGAGCTGAGCAGCGCGGGGCACGAATCGGTGATAAAAATTCACCTTGCAGAGGAACTCTTGGAGGGCCTTGATGGAACGGGGACGCGGGAACGTGGTGATGGCCTCGACCTTGGTCGGCAGCGGCACGGCCCCAGTCTTGGTGATGCGGTGGCCCAAAAAGTCAATGGTCGTCACGCCGAAGTGGCATTTGACCGGGTTGACAATTAAGCCGTGCTCGCTGAGGCGACTGAACAGTGTTCGGAGGTGGAGGAGGTGCTCGGCGCGGGACGTGCTGGCGACGAGGATATCGTCCAGATAGACGAAAAGAAACGGCAGGTCGCGCAGCACGCCGTCCATCAAGCGCTGGAACGCCTGGGCCGCGTTCTTGAGGCCAAACGGCATCCGCAAAAATTCGAACAGGCCGAACGGCGTGATGACGGCCGTCTTCGGGACGTCGGCCGCCCGGACAGGTACCTGGTGGTAGCCCCGTATCAGGTCAATTTTCGAAAAGATGACCCGTCCCGCCAAACGGGCGGAAAAGTCCTGAATATGCGGGATCGGGTACCTGTCGGGGGTGGTAGCGTCATTGAGACGGCGGTAGTCACCACACGGGCGCCATCCACCCCCCGGCTTTGGCACGATGTGCAGTGGCGAGGCCCACGCGCTATCGGAGCGCCGCACGATGCCGAGGTGCTCCAACGCGTCGAACTCGGCCTTCGCCACGGCGAGCTTGGCCGGGTCAAGGCGGCGGGCCCTCGCGTAGACCGGCGGGCCCGTAGTGGGTATGTGGTGCTCGATCCCGTGCCGCACCACGACGGCCGAAAACGTCAGCCGCGTGAGGGCCGGGAATACCGCGAGCAGGCGAGCGAACTCGTTTGCTGCCGGGAGGGCACACGCCAGTTCGGTCGGCGCGGAGCTGCTCATCGTGCACGCCAGGGAGCTGAAGGTCTCGGCGTTGACAAGGCGACGACGTTTGACGTCGACCAGCAGCCCGTGCGCGCAGAGGAAGTCGGCGCCCAGCAAAGCCATGGGGACGCAGGCGGTCACAAAAGTCCATTGAAAACGCTGGCTGCCGAAGCAGAGGGTGACGACGCGTGGGCCGAAAGTGCGTATGGCCGAGCCATTAGCAGCGACCAAAGAGGGGCCGCAAACGGCGTCCCGCCTGTCCTGCTCGGAGGCGGGTATGACGCTCAGTTGGGCGCCGGTGTCACACAGGAAACGCCGCCCAGACGCTTTGTCCCGAATAAACAGCAAGTTGCCTGAGTGGCCGGCGCTCATGGCTGGGAATGAACGCCGGCCCGGCCGTTTCCCGACCTGCCGAAAGTGCACGGGGGCCGGCACGTCCGAGCCTTGTGTCCGAACCTGGCGTGGTAATAACACCACGCCCGGTCAGGTGGAGGCCCCGGCCGTCGTGTCGGAAGCGGGCGGTGCAGCGTGGCGGCCGCCAGTTGCACCGGCAGTTCGGCCTCCAACCGCGCAGGGCGCTCGGGCGTCGCCTCGGACGGCGGCGGGCTCCAGGTAACCGCGCCGATGTGCTGGCCCGCCGAGGAGATCTTATCGGCTTCCCTGGCGAGGGCGCGGGAATCCGTGATCAACGTGCCAGCCAGGGCGAGGCGTACCGGGTGAGGCAGCTGGCGAAGGAACAGCTCGCGGAACAGAAAATCCGGAGAGTGCTCACCGAGCAACGAGAGCATATTGTCCAAGCGCTCTGACGGGCGCGTGTCGCCGAGCTCGGGCAGAGCGAGCAGGTGCCGTGCGCGTGCTGCCGGTGAGAGGGCGAAAGCGTCGAGGAGGAGTGTCTTCAGCGCGTCGTATTTGTCAGCAGCCGGCGGGTGTTCGAGGAGGCTGAAGGCGCGGGCCGCGGTGGCGGAACCGAGCGCCGCCACAACATGGTGGAAGCGGGTGTCGTCCGCGGTGATGCCTCGCAGGGCGAACTGAGAGTCCGCCTGAGCGAACCAAACAGCCGCGTGAGCCTCCCAGAAGGTAGGCAGTTTAAGCGTCACTGCCGTATCCATGTCGGTAGGTCACCAATGAAGGAACTGCGCTCCAACGCGAGTCGAAAGAATTGACGCGACCAAAGACGGAATTCGTCCGAGTTGCTTTATTGAAACAAAACAGCTCAGGTATTCTCACAAGCCCGTTTATCGGGCAGCAATATATATACACATTTATGTCGGGAAGTTTGCCCGGCAAAAGCTATACCGGGCATGCCCGGGTGTCAAGGGCGAGCCTTGGAAAGGTGAGTCTGGACCTGCCCGGGCGTGTTTGGCTGCGGCCTGGCAAGTCGAGGCTGGGCGTGCCCGGGCGCTCTGGGCAAGCCCTGGAAAGGCGATAGCGGGCATGCCCGGACGCTCTGGGCGAGCCCTGGAAAGGCGATAGCGGGCATGCCCGGACGCTCTGGGCGAGCCCTGAAAAGGCGATAGCGGGCATGCCCGGACGCTCTGGGCGAGCCCTGGAAAGGCGAGAGCGGGCATGCCCGGGAAAGACGAGACCGGGCGTGCCCGGGAGGTTCGGGCGTGCCCGGGAACAGTGAGTCCGGGCATGCCCGGGAGAGGCGCGTCTGGCCGTGTTCTGGCCGGTGCAAGGCGATTGTGTGCATCCAGCGGTAACCGCTACAGCACGCTTGCTCGTTGTTAACTTGACTTAAAACCATTGTGTACAGCCATTTACACCTGAAAAAGTAAATGAATGCATTATGGACGTGTAATGGTGGTAAGATGGTCCAACGGTGTGGTTTACTTCCTCCAGTATGGTCCACTAAGGATAAGTGAGGACAGTCCCAAGGGAACAAAGGTGGTGGACATCGCAGCCTGGGATGCAGACGAGTTTGGCTCGAAAAGTTGGCAGGTCATCTTCAACGTTTCCAATGGAGATCCTGACGGGATTTTTAATGTGTCATTCAATTTGAAAAGCAATCAAGGTCGAGTCCAATTGGCGAAGGTGAGTACGGGTGGTAAGGTGAGTGCAAGGGAGGAATAAGAATATTATTGTCCTCTGGCATCCTCTTCCTTCACCCATGTTTGTTTTCCCGACAGAGATTGGACTTTGAGACGAAGAACGAGTTTAATCTCACACTCACAGCTCTAAACATGGTACCTCTTGTGGAAGGATCACGTGATGTTCTCTCCAAGGCACACGTACAGATCATCGTGACGGATGCAAACGATGCGCCCGAATTCTCAAAGTCCATTTTCCTCATTGAGGTCCTTGAGAACGTGACCGTTGGCTCAACTTTGTTGAAGGTCACGGCTAACGACCCTGACATCAAACAACATGACCCAGTGAAGTGAGCCTGTGTTCGATACCGGTACACCCGACCCCGACACCGGTACACCTGATACCGACACCGGTACACCTGACACCGACACCGGTACACCTGACTCCGACACCGGTACACCTGACTCCGACACCGGTACACCTGACTCCGACACCGGTACACCCGACTCCTATACCGATACATGCGACTCCGGCACCGGTACACGCGACTCCAACACCGGTACATCCCACTCCTATACCGGTACACGCGACTCAATTTGTGTCCAAGCTCACTCACCATTACATCTTGGAAATGTTGCTTGTGTTCATTCACCGTTTAGTAAGCGGTCGGTCTTTTACAGTAACTTAAGGTAAGAAAAACAAGCATTGAGTATTGCGCTGCAATACACGTCCCCTACAGGTGTAGCAGGATTCTCTCACTCCCCTAAAATCTCACTCTAGAGTGATTCTGTCCTAGGATAAAATCACTCTGGAGTGAACTAATCCTAGGACAAGCACACTCTAGAGTGTGATTATCCTAGGCCAGAATCACTCCCCCTGTCAGGATCAACACACTCCCTCCAGGATCAAAGCACTCCCCTTCAGGATAAAGTCAATCCCCCAGAAAGAATGGAAAGATATATTTAGTTACTTTGGAAATATAACTCACAGGATGTTAGATATCGTTGCAATGATCAACAGAGCTTTTAATATGTATTTTAGTGTATACCGTGTGAGCATGTGCATCATATTGTCGGATCTTAATATTCAATTGTTGAATACAAGTACTATATTTGAGCCCATGTTGAATACAAGTACTATATTTGAGCCCATGTTGAATACATGTACTATATTTGAGCCCATCATTATTTCAATACAACAAAAGAAGACATGAGTCCCGTTTTCCCCGTATATTTAATCAATACTCCCGTTCATTTATATTCACATGAGAGTTATTATACTTTGTTATGGTTTTTAAAATATCATGCAGTGTACTTCATTTCATATCTATATGTACACCTTTGTACACTCTTCCGAGTGTATTCAGTGTGATGTGGGTAATATTTACATATCTTCGGATCTACATATTCGGTTGTTGAATACTATATCGTTCCAGCTCATCAGAGGTAATTAACGAAAAACTTCACATATTTTCCATGTAATTTTAATCAATTTATCCGGTCCTGCAGATTCACATTTCAATCAAATTAGACGTTAAGTAAGTTGTCATGGTTGAAAAATATTTATTCATACACATATATTAAATAAATGTATTGCATGAATATTTACATTTCATAACATTTTAAAACCCGTATTTAATATTTCTTAAAAGTGCAGTAAAGTTATAGAACATAACTTAAAATGACATATTATATTGTTACGGATCTCAACGTCGGCCTTTCCCCTTACCAAGGGGGGATTAACCCCCTTGTCTGTCACGAGCCGACATGATCCGGGGCTATGACGTTCCTTCCGGTCAGCGCTGAATAGGGTGGTAGGCTGAATTATTCCTATTACCTAATTACCAACGCCTCCCAGGAAGCAAGGAAATAACCCGGCCCGAACCACGGTTTTAGTGGAAACGCCGAGGGATAGCGAGCCGTGATCCAAGCTGTTAACAGAACTAACCCCGATTTGAGCGGTTTTTTTTTTTGGTTTTTTTTGTATACTGAATCGAGGCTCGTGAAAGAGCTAACATTTACTTCACAAACAAATCAACCAGACAAACAAAACACACAAAAAGAGGGAGCGGAAAACAAGATGGGGAGAGAAGGGGAAGCACACAAACACAACATTTGAGAGCAGTGAGATGTGTGGAAGGGAGAGGGCTTGGGGGGAGGAGGCATGGGAAGGGGGGGGGGGGGGTGGAGGGAGAAGTATAAAACACAAGGACACCAAGGACTTCCAGGACAGAAGTTGGTATTTCAAAAAAGTGGAATTTGGGGTGAAATTAGCGGGGGTAGAAAAGATCAAGGTTTTGGATGGGGGAAGATAAGAGATGGTGGTGAACAGCTGTTTTAAAGACCTGGAGGGTGGAGTGGGATTGAAGAGAGTGAGGGAGTTTGTTCCAGAGGCGGGAGAAAAGAGGAATGAAGGAGTGAAGGTGAGCAGAGAGTCTTGATTTTGGCAGTTTGACCATAAGAGGGTTGCAGGCAGATCTTGTGCGACCTGTAGGAATATTTGCGGGACAGAGCCCAGAGAGAGCTGAGGGGGCAAGGCCAGAGAGGAGTCGGTAGAAGATGGAAAGACCACCAACCTGCCTGCGGTGAGTGAGTGAGAGGCCCTTGGAGTTAGCTTCATCGCGGGAGATTCCAATGATTCTGAATGCTTTGGTTTCAACAGCGTGAAGACGAGCTAGGTGTGAGGCAGGAGCACCAGCCCAGAGGGGAGAGCAGTATTCCATTGAGCTGCGGATGAAAGCCTTGTATGTGGTGAGGAGCTCAGGTGTGCCAAGGAAGGACTTCGCAGGACGGAGGATGCCCAGTCGGCGACTGGCTTTGGAGGCCAGATTTGAAATGTGGTTTTCCCAGGAAAGATCATGGCAGATAGTGAGCCCCAAAAGCTTGAGTGACAGAACTTCTTGGAGAGGATTATTCAGAAAGTGGATGGGAGGGTTGTCCAGTCGGTCTTTTCGGAGAGACATCGTAAGAGTGTGAGATTTGTCAGGATTGAAAGACATGTTCCACTTGTTTGCCCAGTCTGTGATTTTGTCCAGGTCTGCAGAGAGTGAGGAGGCAGCAGACTGCCGATCTGAGGGATGAAGAATGGAGCGACAGAGAGTAGAGTCATCAGCTAAGAGATACAGAGGATTTTCAAGAGAGTCAGAGAGATCATTTCAAGAGAGGTTCCGAATCGTGCCACGCTTACCCAATGGAGGAAAAGACTGATATGGTCGAATTAGGAAGAAACAGGAAGAACAGATTGGTTTATTAATAATTTGTACAGGAAGGAGGAGAAGTACACACAGTGAAGCTTATACAGTCTTAACTTATCCCTGGACAAACGGGCCCGTCACACACAGACACACTCACACGGGGATGTAGAAGGTTGGGTAGATGGTCCGGGGATGATGGCGTCCAGGCAGCTCACTCCGGTCCCCGACTCGTACCGTGAAGCAGATGGTCAGGCGGCAGCGGCCAGGAACTCTCCTCGTGTCGTTTATGCGGAGCGGACAATTACAGGGCGGAATGCAGGCGAAAGGTAGGCTGGCTTGGCGGTTACACTCGCGGCTCAACCGCGTACGTTATAATCGGCAGCTCGAACGCGCTTCTTAAAGCGTTTCCCTCAAGAGGCCTCTTTGCACAATCCTCAATAAGCCAAACTTCCAACGAGTGCTCTGCTCATAAGTCCTCTTTCATGCGCGAACTGTGCCAATCCTTTACAACGAGTGCAGTTCTCTCACAAGGGCAGTCCTCAAGTCCTCTCGAAGGGCTTTGTGCGCGCGGTTATATAGCACCGCCCAGCGAACCCTCTGGAATTTGCCAGCCGCGCTCTTACCACGCCCTTCACGCCATTCCACCCGAGCCCTGGTTGGTTGTTGGCTCTTACCGGCTCCGCCCTTGACGTACTGCTTGACGTGGCCACACCCCGACCTCGCGCTCCTCCCCCTCTCCAGGCCTACCTCGTGGCATTTGGCTGGTTTCGAGCGAAAACCCAAGAGCAGCGAACGCTGCTGGCAAAGGAGGTGGATTAGCCGAATCAGGGCGCGGGATGGATGCTGCCCAACGAGGTCGATTTTGAGGGTGGGCTGTGAAATGAACGGGACCTACTCTTATTTCTTTTACACAACGCAGGTATCACTATTGGAAATGGCCTTATTCTCACATATACTATGACATAACTAATGTTCTAAGGTGGCCTACGTGTTGCATGTGGACTAACTATGGGGGCAAACCTTTAACCTTTAATTATCATATATGTACATTCTCAGAACCGCAACAATATGTTGAAATGGAAATATCATTTCAGTATAAAACATCGTAAATGTATCGTAATGATTACTGCGAATGCTCTAATATCAAAATATATAATTATTTGAATGTTAAATTTATACTTTTCTTTATTTGATTTACCCAGTTTAATACAGGGATGCGAAAAACATTGTATTTTTATTTTTAGGGAGAGACGTTTACAAAGGACATCATTCTGCCCTGTTTATCAATTCATTTATCATTTAATGTTCATATTCATTAACTTTGGCATGGTTGTATGTCATTACCATGCAATAAATATTGTTGAAATCACAAAATATATAGGGGGAGTGTTATAAACCTGGGGAGTCATTTGATCCTGCAAGGGGGAGTGTTAAAATCCTAGGGGGAGTGATTTCATCCTAGGATAAAACCACTAGAGTGAAATTTTCCGAGGAAAATATCACTCTAGAGTGGTTTTTATCCTGGGGAGTGGATCTATCCTCCTACACCGGCAGTCTGTCGTCCGGAAAACTGTTGGGGAAATTACCAAAGTTCAAAGTGCCATAACTTTGTCAAAAATGATCGAAACGTCGTGAAGTTCGAACTTGATCTGTAACTTATGATGAGGAAACCATGTACCAAGTTTGAAATCATTACCATTAAGAGTTTAGAAAAAAAGTCCGGAAAACTGTTCTTTGCGTGACGGACGGACTGACAGAGGGACGGAGTGCAAACCTATAGTCCCCTCCGGTGTACACCGGTAGGGGACTAATAACTGAAATATTTATTGTGTATTGGTATTGTACAGGGTGGCCCGAAAGTCTCTTTACCCCTGATATACTTCTCACACCTTCAGTGGTGTGGTGGTGAATTGAGTGGTGTGGTGGTGAATTGATTGGTGTGGTGGTGAATTGAGTGGTGTGGTGGTGAATTGATTGGTGTGGTGGTGAATTGAGTGGTGTGGTGGTGAATTGAGTGGTGTGGTGGTGAATTGAGTGGTGTGGTGCTGAATTGAGTGGTGTGGTGGCGAATTGAGTGGTGTGGTGGCGAATTGAGTGGTGTGGTGGTGAATTGAGTGGTGTGGTGGTATATTGAGTGGTGTGGTGGTGAATTGAGTGGTGTGGTGGTGAATTGAGTGGTGTGGTGGTGAATTGAGTGGTGTGGTGGTGAATTGAGTGGTGTGGTGGTGAATTGAGTGGTGTGGTGGTGAATTGAGTGGTGTGGTGGCGAATTGAGTGGTGTGGTGGTGAATTGAGTGGTGTGGTGGTGAATTGAGTGGTGTGGTGGTATATTGAGTGGTGTGGTGGTGAATTGAGTGGTGTGGTGGTGAATTGAGTGGTGTGGTGGTGAATTGAGTGGTGTGGTGGTGAATTGAGTGGTGTGGTGGTGAATTGAGTGGTGTGGTGGTGAATTGAGTGGTGTGGTGCTGAATTGAGTGGTGTGGTGGTGAATTGAGTGGTGTGGTGCTGAATTGAATGGTGTGGTGGCGAATTGAGTGGTGTGGAGGTGGATTGAGTGGTGTGGTGGTGAATTGAGTGGTGTGGTGGTGAATTGAGTGGTGTGGTGGTGAATTGAGTGGTGTGGTGACGAATTGAGTGGTGTGGTGGTGAATTGAGTGGTGTGGTGGTGAATTGAGTGGTGTGGTGGTATATTGAGTGGTGTGGTGGTGAATTGAGTGGTGTGGTGGTGAATTGAGTGGTGTGGTGGTGAATTGAGTGGTGTGGTGGTGAATTGAGTGGTGTGGTGGTGAATTGAGTGGTGTGGTGGTGAATTGAGTGGTGTGGTGCTGAATTGAGTGGTGTGGTGGTGAATTGAGTGGTGTGGTGCTGAATTGAATGGTGTGGTGGTGAATTGAGTGGTGTGGAGGTGGATTGAGTGGTGTGGTGGTGAATTGAGTGGTGTGGTGGTGAATTGAGTGGTGTGATGGTGAATTGAGTGGTGTGGTGACGAATTGAGTGGTGTGGTGGTGAATTAAGTGGTGTGGTGGTGAATTGAGTGGTGTGGTGGTGAACTGAGTGGTGCAAGGAGGATGATGGAGCATTGCCAGATACAATGACTGATTAATTAATGTAAGTACTGCACAATAAAACCTCTATATTGAAAGAGTTTAAGAAGAAATAATAAAAGTAAAAAAATAGAAAATAATAAAAGTAAAAAATAAAATAAATGAAAAAATAACTGAAGGGGAGGGGTAACGGGACTTTTAGGCCACCCTGTACTTTCCCTTAAATCCTATCTGTTTTTCCTATCTAACGTGGTTGAGTATTCCGAGTTCTCATCTGAGTATTTGACTCATGACTACTGACATTTAAAGTTCTAATCCAGTATTCCCGGTTCATTCGTCCATTGTCGACTGTTATTCAAATTCACATCAAAATGAACCAATCTCATTAATTCCATCACACGTGATTCAACTAATAGTTCAGGCACGAGGCTAATGTCTATCTTCTTATAATAGAGCAAACGTATATGGTTATGTATGTTTGTTTGTGTTGTATGTATACACACCCCTAAATTCACCAGACCCCAAATACCCAAAAGTCCCCAAAAACCCGAAACGCCCCAAAGACTCAAAATACCCCAAAGACCCCAAATACCAGAAGACCCAAAACACCCTGAATACTCAAAAGACCCAAAGAACCAAAACAACCCAGAAGACCCAAAACACCCCAAAGACCCAAAATAACCCAAAGACCCAAAATACTCCGAAAAACCAAAATACCTTAAAGGACCTGAAGACCCAAAATACACAAAAGACCCCGAAGACCCTGGGGACCCAAAATATGCCAAAGACCCTTTAAAGACCCTGAAGACCCAAAATACCCTGAAGACCCCAAAAATCCCAAAAGACCCTGAAGACTCCAAAGACCCAAAATACACCGAAGACTCCAAAGACCCAAAATACCTAAAATACACTGAAGACCCTTAAAGACCCCCAAATAATCTAAAATACTCAAAAGACCCAAAATATGCTGAAGACCCTTAACGACCCAAAGAACCCTGAATACCCATAAGACCCTTTAGACTCATTAGACCCCAATATCTTGAAGACCCCCAAGACTCTTACGACCACCTATACCTTAAAGACCAGTGCAATACAGGGTACTTTAGACACCTTTAGATCCCTTCACCCTTCTGACCTTTACCCCTTTAAACCTTTACACCCCTTAAGTCCCTTCCGCCCACTTAGACCTTAACACTTAGACCTTAACACTTCCGACCACTTAGGTCTTAACACCATTAAGACCTTAACACCATTAAAACCCTTTACACCCTTCAGACCGATTAGACAGATTTGACCCTTGACCATTTAGAGCTCAAGACCACTTGGTTCTTTTTTGATTACAAATAAATTACAAATAAACAAGAAGAAAAAAGGCATAAAATGTCATCGCCCCCATGGTTTTAGTAATTTTGCTGTGCAGAGTTAAAGGCCGTCAGTCGGCCATCATTGGTCGGATTACAAAACAAAATATTCTGCATGTGTATACTCTAATGTATTGTCTTTGTGCCAATTTTGAACAAAATCAGACAATACATGTCGAGAAATGGTTGGGGACATGTTGAAATAAGAAAACGGCCTCCAGTCGGCCATCTTGGATCTGATCTCGAAAATAAAAATGACATGCATATGTAAGACATCATTCATTAATCTGTGTGTCAAGTTTGAACAACATCGGTAAAATCATAGCCGAGAAATGGTTGAGGATGTGTTCAATATCGGGTTTTTTACAAATAAAATGGCCGCCAGTCTACCAGTCGGCCATCTTTGATCAGATCGAAATATAAAGTGAGGTGCATGTATATGCTGTCATGTGTTGTCTTTGTGCCAAGTTTGAACAAAATCTGTCTGTACATCTCCGAGATATGGATGGATGGATAGACGGACGGAAGAGACCCAATCCATAATTCCAATGGGGGCTAATTATACCACCGATATTATAAATAACTTTGTACAAAAGAAATGTTTGTATTATGATTGGGGCAAATCAGGACAACACAGTAACTCAAGTTCAGTCAGGTCATTATCCTCAGTTAAAACAAGCCTGTGCCTCTGCAGCGACAATGTGTGGTGAGGCGAATGCAGCGAGCCGATCCACGCTGGTCACTGTTATAAAACAAAAAACATTTGCTACAACGAGAGGGAAGTTTAGCTCAAAAGGACCCGAGGATGAAAACCGCATCTCCCATAGCAGAATCACTGTGTGAGCACTACTTTACCAGCGGCACAGAAACCACCGATGGAACAAAAACTGTCCCAGTCAAGGTAAATTGAATCTGGATTTGATCCAATTCTTAATATTTCACATGGAACCCAATGAATGTGGCATTTCATCCAATTATTAATATTGTCTGTCCCATGTTCCCATGTGAATGAATAAGATTAGATAGAGCTGTGTCTGTCCTGTGTTCCCATGTGAATGAATAAGATTAGATAGAGCTGTATCTGTCCCGTGTTCCCATGTGAATGAATAAGATTAGATAGAGCTGTGTCTGTCCCGTGTTCCCATGTGAATGAATAAGATTAGATAAAGCTGTGTCTGTCCGGTGTTCCCATGTGAATGAATAAGATTAGATAGAGCTGTGTCTGTCCGGTGTTCCCATGTGAATGAATAAGATTAGATAGAGCTGTGTCTGTCCCGTGTTCCCATGTGAATGAATAAGATTAGATAGAGCTGTGTCTGTCCGGTGTTCCCATGTGAATGAATAAGATTAGATAGAGCTGTGTCTGTCCCGTGTTCCCATGTGAATGAATAAGATTAGATAGAGCTAATATCTCTATCTAATCTTATTGGATTTGATTGGATTTGTGATCTGGATTTGATCAAATCTGGATTTGATCCAATTCTTAATATTTCACAGGGAACCCACTGAATGTGGCATTTCATCCAATTATTAATATTGTCTGTCCCATGTTCCCATGTGAATGAATAAGATTAGATAGAGCTGTATCTGTCCCGTGTTCCTATGTGAATGAATAAGATTAGATAGAGTTGTGTTTATCCAGTGTTCCCATGTGAATGAAAACGATTTGATAGAGCTGTGTCTGTCCTGTGTTCCCATGTGAATGAATAAGATTAGATAGAGCTGTGTCTGTTCCGTGTTCCTATGTGAATGAGTAAGATTAGATGGAGCTGTGTCTGTCCCGTGTTCCCAGGTGAATGAATAAGATTAGATGGAGCTGTGTCTGTCCCGTGTTCCCATGTGAATGAATAAGATTAGATAGAGCTGTGTCTGTCCCGTGTTCCCATGTGAATGAATAAGATTAGATCGAGCTGTGTCTGTCCCGTGTTCCTATGTGAATGAATAAGATTAGATGGAGCTGTGTCTGTTCCGTGTGTCCCAGGTGAATGAATAAAATTATTGAGAACCATTTTTGTTTCATGTTCCCATGTGAATGAATAAGATTGCATTGTGTTGTATTTGTACAGTGTTCCCATGTGAATGAATAAGATTAGAAAGAGTTGTGTCTGTCCCATGTTCCCATGTGAATGCATAAGATTAGATAGAGCTGTGTCTGTTCCGTGTGTCCCAGGTGAATGAATAAAATTATTGAGAACCATTTCTGTTTCATGTTCCCATGTGAATGAATAAGATTAGATAGAGCTGTGTCTGTCCCGTGTTCCCATGTGAATGAATAAGATTAGATAGAGCTGTGTCTGTCCCGTGTTCCCATGTGAATGAATAAGATTAGGTAGAGCTGTGTCTGTCCCGTGTTCCCATGTGAATGAATAAGATTAGATCGAGCTGTGTCTGTCCCGTGTTCCCATGTGAATGAATAAGATTAGATCGAGCTGTGTCTGTCCCGTGTTCCCATGTGAATGAATAAGATTAGATAGAGTTGTGTCTGTCCCATGTTCCCATGTGAATGAATAAAATTAGATAGAGCTGTGTCTGTCCCATGTTCCCATGTGAATGAATAAGATTAGATAGAGCTGTGTCTGTTCCGTGTGTCCCAGGTGAATGAATAAAATTATTGAGAACCATTTCTGTTTCATGTTCCCATGTGAATGAATAAGATCAGATAGAGCTGTGTCTGTCCCGTGTTCCCATGTGAATGAATAAGATCAGATAGAGCTGTGTCTGTCCCGTGTTCCCATGTGAATGAATAAGATTAGATAGAGCTGTGTCTGTCCCGTGTTCCCATGTGAATGAATAAGATTAGGTAGAGCTGTGTCTGTTCCGTGTTCCCATGTGAATGAATAACATTAGATCGAGCTGTGTCTGTCCTGTGTTCCCATGTGAATGAATAAGATTAGATCGAGCTGTGTCTGTCCCGTGTTCCCATGTGAATGAATAAGATTAGATAGAGCTGTGTCTGTCCCGTGTTCCTATGTGAATTAATAAGATTAGATGGAGCTGTGTCTGTCCCGTGTTCCCATGTGAATGACGAAGATTAGATCGAGCTGTGTCTGTCCCGTGTTCCCATGTGAATGACTAAGATTAGACAGAGCTGTGTCTGTCCCGTGTTCCCATGTGAATGAATAAGATTAGTTAGAGCTGTTTCTGTCCCGTGTTCCCATGTGAATGACTAAGATTAGACAGAGCTGTGTCTGTCCCGTGTTCCCATGTGAATGAATAAGATTAGTTAGAGCTGTTTCTGTCCCGTGTTCCCATGTGAATGAATAAGATTAGATCGAGCTGTCTCTGTCCCGTGTTCCCATGTGAATGAATAAGATTAGATAGAGCTGTGTCTGTCCCGTGTTCCTATGTGAATGAATCAGATTAGATAGAGTTGTGTCTGTCCCATGTTCCCATGTGAATGAATAAGATTAGATCGAGCTGTGTCTGTCCCGTGTTCCCATGTGAATGACTAAGATTAGATAGAGCTGTGTCTGTCCCGTGTTCCCATGTGAATGAATAAGATTAGTTTGAGCTGTTTCTGTCCCGTGTTCCCATGTGAATGAATAAGATTGCATTGTGTTGTGTTTGTCCAGTGTTCGCATGTGAATGAATAAGATTAGATAGAGCTGTATCTGTCCCGTGTTCCCATGTGAATGAATAAGATTAGATAGAGCTGGGTCTGTCCCGTGTTCCCATGTGAATGAATAAGATTAGATAGAGCTGTATCTGTCCCGTGTTCCCATGTGAATGAATAAGATTAGATAGAGCTGTATCTGTCCCGTGTTTCCATGTGAATGAATAAGATTAGATCAGGCTGTTTCTGTCCCGTGTTCCCATGTGAATGAATAAGATTATTGAGAACCATTTCTGTTTCATGTTCCCATGTGAATGAATAAGATTAGATAGAGCTGTGTCTGTCCCGTGTTCCCATGTGAATGAATAAGATTAGATAGAGCTGTATCTGTCCCGTGTTCCCATGTGAATGAATAAGATGAGATAGAGCTGTTTCTGTCCCGTGTTCCCATGTGAATGAATAAGATTAGATAGAGCTGTGTCTGTCCCGTGTTCCTATGTGAATGAATAAGATTAGATGGAGCTGTGTCTGTTCCGTGTGTCCCAGGTGAATGAATACAATTATTGAGAACCATTTCTGTTTCATGTTCCCATGTGAATGAATAAGATTGCATTGTGTTGTGTTTGTCCAGTGTTCGCATGTGAATGAATAAGATTAGATAGAGCTGTATCTGTCCCGTGTTCCCATGTGAATGAATAAGATTAGATGGAGCTGTGTCTGTCCCGTGTTCCCATGTGAATGAATAAGATTAGACAGAGCTGTATCTGTCCCGTGTTCCCATGTGCATGAATAAGATTAGATAGAGCTGTATCTGTCCCGTGTTTCCATGTGAATGAATAATATTAGATCAGGCTGTTTCTGTCCAGTGTTCCCATGTGAATGAATAAGATTATTGAGAACCATTTCTGTTTCATGTTCCCATGTGAATGAATAAGATTAGATAGAGCTGTGTCTGTCCCGTGTTCCCATGTGAATGAATAAGATTAGATAGAGCTGTATCTGTCCCGTGTTCCCATGTGAATGAATAACATTAGATAGAGCTGTTTCTGTCCCGTGTTCCCATGTGAATGAATAAGATTAGATAGAGCTGTATCTGTCCCGTGTTCCCATGTGAATGAATAAGATTAGATTGAGCTGTATCTGTCCCGTGTTCCCATGTGAATGAATATGATTAGATAGAGCTGTGTCTGTCCCGTGTTCCCATGTGAATGAATAAGATTAGATAGAGCTGTATCTGTCCCGTGTTCCCATGTGAATGAATAAGATTAGATAGAGTTGTGTCTGTCCCGTGTTCCCATGTGAATGAATAAGATTAGATAGAGCAGTGTCTGTCCCGTGTTCCCATGGGAATGAATAATATTAGATAGAGCTGTATCTGTCCCGTGTTCCCATGTGAATGAATAAGATTAGATAGAGTTGTGTCTGTCCCGTGTTCCCATGTGAATGAATAAGATTAGATAGAGCTGTATCTGTCCCGTGTTCCCATGTGAATGAATAAGATTAGATAGAGTTGTGTTTGTCCCGTGTTCCCATGTGAATGAATAAGATTAGATAGAGCTGTATCTGTCCTGTGTTCCCATGTGAATGAATAAGATTAGATAGAGCTGTATCTGTCCCGTGTTCCCATGTGAATGAATAAGATTAGATAGAGCTTTATCTGTCCCGTGTTCCCATGTGAATGAATAAGATTAGAAAGAGTTGTGTCTGTCCCGTGTTCCCATGTGAATGAATAAGATTAGATAGAGCTGTGTCTGTCCCGTGTTCCCATGTGAATGAATAAGATTAGATAGAGCTGTGTCTGTCCCGTGTTCCTATGTGAATGAATAAGATTAGATGGAGCTGTGTCTGTTCCGTGTGTCCCAGGTGAATGAATAAAGTTATTGAGAACCATTTTTGTTTCATGTTCCCATGTGAATGAATAAGATTGCATTGTGTTGTGTTTGTACAGTGTTCCCATGTGAATGAATAAGATTAGATAGAGTTGTGTCTGTCCCATGTTCCCATGTGAATGAATAAGATTAGATAGAGCTGTGTCTGTTCCGTGTGTCCCAGGTGAATGAATAAAATTATTGAGAACCATTTCTGTTTCATGTTCCCATGTGAATGAATAAGATTAGATAGAGCTGTGTCTGTCCCGTGTTCCCATGTGAATGAATAAGATTAGATAGAGCTGTGTCTGTCCCGTGTTCCCATGTGAATGAATAAGATTAGGTAGAGCTGTGTCTGTCCCGTGTTCCCATGTGAATGAATAAGATTAGATCGAGCTGTGTCTGTCCCGTGTTCCCATGTGAATGAATAAGATTAGATCGAGCTGTGTCTGTCCCGTGTTCCCATGTGAATGAATAAGATTAGATGGAGTTGTGTCTGTCCCATGTTCCCATGTGAATGAATTAGATTAGATTGAGCTGTGTCTGTTCCGTGTGTCCCAGGTGAATGAATAAAATTATTGAGAACCATTTCTGTTTCATGTTCCCATGTGAATGAATAAGATTAGATAGAGTTGTGTCTGTCCCATGTTCCCATGTGAATGAATAAGATTAGATCGAGCTGTGTCTGTCCCGTGTTCCCATGTGAATGACGAAGATTAGATAGAGCTGTGTCTGTCCCGTGTTCCCATGTGAATGAATAAGATTAGTTAGAGCTGTATCTGTCCCGTGTTCCCATGTGAATGAATAAGATTAGATAGAGCTGTATCTGTCCCGTGTTTCCATGTGAATGAATAAGATTAGATCAGGCTGTTTCTGTCCCGTGTTCCCATGTGAATGAATAAGATTATTGAGAACCATTTCTGTTTCATGTTCCCATGTGAATGAATAAGATTAGATAGAGCTGTGTCTGTCCCGTGTTCCCATGTGAATGAATAAGATTAGATAGAGCTGTATCTGTCCCGTGTTCCCATGTGAATGAATAAGATTAGATAGAGCTGTTTCTGTCCCGTGTTCCCATGTGAATGAATAAGATTAGATAGAGCTGTGTCTGTCCCGTGTTCCTATGTGAATGAATAAGATTAGATGGAGCTGTGTCTGTTCCGTGTGTCCCAGGTGAATGAATACAATTATTGAGAACCATTTCTGTTTCATGTTCCCATGTGAATGAATAAGATTGCATTGTGTTGTGTTTGTCCAGTGTTCGCATGTGAATGAATAAGATTAGATAGAGCTGTATCTGTCCCGTGTTCCCATGTGAATGAATAAGATTAGATAGAGCTGTGTCTGTCCCGTGTTCCCATGTGAATGAATAAGATTAGATAGAGCTGTATCTGTCCCGTGTTCCCATGTGAATGAATAAGATTAGATAGAGCTGTATCTGTCCCGTGTTTCCATGTGAATGAATAAGATTATATCAGGCTGTTTCTGTCCCGTCTTCCCATGTGAATGAATAAGATTATTGAGAACCATTTCTGTTTCATGTTCCCATGTGAATAAATAAGATTAGATAAAGTTGTGTCTGTCCCGTGTTCCCATGTGAATGAATAAGATTAGATAGAGCAGTGTCTGTCCCGTGTTCCCATGTGAATGAATAAGATTAGATAGAGTTGTGTCTGTCCCGTGTTCCCATGTGAATGAATAAGATTAGATAGAGCTGTGTCTGTCCCGTGTTCCCATGTGAATGAATAAGATTAGATAGAGCAGTGTCTGTCCCGTGTTCCCATGGGAATGAATAAGATTAGATAGAGCTGTATCTGTCCCGTGTTCCCATGTGAATGAATAAGATTAGATAGAGCTGTATCTGTCCCATGTTTCCATGTGAATGAATAAGATTAGATCAGGCTGTTTCTGTCCCGTGTTCCCATGTGAATGAATAAGATTAGATAGAGTTGTGTCTGTCCCGTGTTCCCATGTGAATGAATAAGATTAGATAGAGTTGTGTCTGTCCCGTGTTCCCATGTGAATGAATAAGATTAGATAGAGCTGTGTCTGTCCCGTGTTCCCATGTGAATGAATAAGATTAGATAGAGCAGTGTCTGTCCCGTGTTCCCATGGGAATGAATAAGATTAGATAGAGCTGTATCTGTCCCGTGTTCCCATGTGAATGAATAAGATTAGATAGAGCTGTGTCTGTCCCGTGTTCCTATGTGAATGAATAAGATTAGATAGAGCTGTATCTGTCCCGTGTTCCCATGTGAATGAATAAGATTAGATAGAGTTGTGTCTGTCCCGTGTTCCCATGTGAATGAATAAGATTAGATAGAGCAGTGTCTGTCCCGTGTTCCCATGGGAATGAATAAGATTAGATCGAGCTGTGTCTGTCCCGTGTTCCCATGTGAATGACGAAGATTAGATAGAGCTGTGTCTGTCCCGTGTTCCCATGTGAATGAATAAGATTAGTTAGAGCTGTATCTGTCCCGTGTTCCCATGTGAATGAATAAGATTAGATAGAGCTGTATCTGTCCCGTGTTTCCATGTGAATGAATAAGATTAGATCAGGCTGTTTCTGTCCCGTGTTCCCATGTGAATGAATAAGATTATTGAGAACCATTTCTGTTTCATGTTCCCATGTGAATGAATAAGATTAGATAGAGCTGTGTCTGTCCCGTGTTCCCATGTGAATGAATAAGATTAGATAGAGCTGTATCTGTCCCGTGTTCCCATGTGAATGAATAAGATTAGATAGAGCTGTTTCTGTCCCGTGTTCCCATGTGAATGAATAAGATTAGATAGAGCTGTGTCTGTCCCGTGTTCCTATGTGAATGAATAAGATTAGATGGAGCTGTGTCTGTTCCGTGTGTCCCAGGTGAATGAATACAATTATTGAGAACCATTTCTGTTTCATGTTCGCATGTGAATGAATAAGATTAGATAGAGCTGTATCTGTCCCGTGTTCCCATGTGAATGAATAAGATTAGATAGAGCTGTGTCTGTCCCGTGTTCCCATGTGAATGAATAAGATTAGATAGAGCTGTATCTGTCCCGTGTTTCCATGTGAATGAATAAGATTATATCAGGCTGTTTCTGTCCCGTCTTCCCATGTGAATGAATAAGATTATTGAGAACCATTTCTGTTTCATGTTCCCATGTGAATGAATAAGATTAGATAGAGCTGTGTCTGTCCCGTGTTCCCATGTGAATGAATAAGATTAGACAGAGCTGTATCTGTCCCGTGTTCCCATGTGAATGAATATGATTAGATAGAGCTGTATCTGTCCCGTGTTCCCATGCGAATGAATAAGATTAGATAGAGCTGTATCTGTCCCGTGTTCCCATGTGAATGAATAAGATTAGATAGAGCTGTGTCTGTCCCGTGTTCCTATGTGAATGAATAAGATTAGATAGAGCTGTATCTGTCCCGTGTTCCCATGTGAATGAATAAGATTAGATAGAGTTGTGTCTGTCCCGTGTTCCCATGTGAATGAATAAGATTAGATAGAGCAGTGTCTGTCCCGTGTTCCCATGTGAATGAATAAGATTAGATAGAGTTGTGTCTGTCCCGTGTTCCCATGTGAATGAATAAGATTAGATAGAGCTGTGTCTGTCCCGTGTTCCCATGTGAATGAATAAGATTAGATAGAGCAGTGTCTGTCACGTGTTCCCATGGGAATGAATAAGATTAGATAGAGCTGTATCTGTCCCGTGTTCCCATGTGAATGAATAAGATTATTGAGAACCATTTCTGTTTCATGTTCCCATGTGAATGAATAAGATTAGATAGAGCTGTGTCTGTCCCGTGTTCCCATGTGAATGAATAAGATTAGTTAGAGCTGTATCTGTCCCGTGTTCCCATGTGAATGAATAAGATTAGATAGAGCTGTATCTGTCCTGTGTTTCCATGTGAATGAATAAGATTAGATCAGGCTGTTTCTGTCCCGTGTTCCCATGTGAATGAATAAGATTATTGAGAACCATTTCTGTTTCATGTTCCCATGTGAATGAATAAGATTAGATAGAGCTGTGTCTGTCCCGTGTTCCCATGTGAATGAATAAGATTAGATAGAGCTGTATCTGTCCCGTGTTCTCATGTGAATGAATAAGATTAGATAGAGCTGTTTCTGTCCCGTGTTCCCATGTGAATGAATAAGATTAGATAGAGCTGTGTCTGTCCCGTGTTCCTATGTGAATGAATAAGATTAGATGGAGCTGTGTCTGTTCCGTGTGTCCCAGGTGAATGAATACAATTATTGAGAACCATTTCTGTTTCATGTTCGCATGTGAATGAATAAGATTAGATAGAGCTGTATCTGTCCCATGTTCCCATGTGAATGAATAAGATTAGATAGAGCTGTGTCTGTCCCGTGTTCCCATGTGAATGAATAAGATTAGATAGAGCTGTATCTGTCCCGTGTTCCCATGTGAATGAATAAGATTAGATAGAGCTGTATCTGTCCCGTGTTTCCATGTGAATGAATAAGATTATATCAGGCTGTTTCTGTCCCGTCTTCCCATGTGAATGAATAAGATTATTGAGAACCATTTCTGTTTCATGTTCCCATGTGAATGAATAAGATTAGATAGAGCTGTGTCTGTCCCGTGTTCCCATGTGAATGAATAAGATTAGACAGAGCTGTATCTGTCCCGTGTTCCCATGTGAATGAATATGATTAGATAGAGCTGTATCTGTCCCGTGTTCCCATGCGAATGAATAAGATTAGATAGAGCTGTATCTGTCCCGTGTTCCCATGTGAATGAATAAGATTAGATAGAGCTGTGTCTGTCCCGTGTTCCTATGTGAATGAATAAGATTAGATAGAGCTGTATCTGTCCCGTGTTCCCATGTGAATGAATAAGATTAGATAGAGTTGTGTCTGTCCCGTGTTCCCATGTGAATGAATAAGATTAGATAGAGCAGTGTCTGTCCCGTGTTCCCATGTGAATGAATAAGATTAGATAGAGTTGTGTCTGTCCCGTGTTCCCATGTGAATGAATAAGATTAGATAGAGCTGTGTCTGTCCCGTGTTCCCATGTGAATGAATAAGATTAGATAGAGCAGTGTCTGTCCCGTGTTCCCATGGGAATGAATAAGATTAGATAGAGCTGTATCTGTCCCGTGTTCCCATGTGAATGAATAAGATTAGATAGAGTTGTGTCTGTCCCGTGTTCCCATGTGAATGAATAAGATTAGATAGAGCTGTATCTGTCCTGTGTTCCCATGTGAATGAATAAGATTAGATAGAGCTGTATCTGTCCCGTGTTCCCATGTGAATGAATAAGATTAGATAGAGCTGTATCTGTCCCGTGTTCCCATGTGAATGAATAAGATTAGATAGAGTTGTGTCTGTCCCGTGTTCCCATGTGAATGAATAAGATTAGATAGAGCTGTGTCTGTCCCGTGTTCCCATGTGAATGAATAAGATTAGATAGAGCTGTGTCTGTCCCGTGTTCCTATGTGAATGAATAAGATTAGATGGAGCTGTGTCTGTTCCGTGTGTCCCAGGTGAATGAATAAAATTATTGAGAACCATTTTTGTTTCATGTTCCCATGTGAATGAATAAGATTGCATTGTGTTGTGTTTGTACAGTGTTCCCATGTGAATGAATAAGATTAGATAGAGTTGTGTCTGTCCCATGTTCCCATGTGAATGAATAAGATTAGATAGAGCTGTGTCTGTTCCGTGTGTCCCAGGTGAATGAATAAAATTATTGAGAACCATTTCTGTTTCATGTTCCCATGTGAATGAATAAGATTAGATAGAGCTGTGTCTGTCCCGTGTTCCCATGTGAATGAATAAGATTAGATAGAGCTGTGTCTGTCCCGTGTTCCCATGTGAATGAATAAGATTAGATAGAGTTGTGTCTGTCCCGTGTTCCCATGTGAATGAATAAGATTATTGAGAACCATTTCTGTTTCATGTTCCCATGTGAATGAAAAAGATTGCATAGTGTTGTGTTTGTCCAGTGTTCCCGTGTGAATGAATAAGATTAGATAGAGCTGTGTCTCTCCTGTGTGTCCCAGGTGAACGAATAAAATTAGAGTGAGCCTTGTCTTTCACCCGTACCAAACTAATAATTTAACACTCGATCCAAACAGTCATTGGAAATCCGACGAAACAAATCTGGACAGTGTATAATCAACAAAGGCCTACATGTCCCATATGTTAGACCCACCAGAAAACCAAGATGGCGGCCATTTCATTTCCTGTCGGTGCTGTGGTGGGTTTGTGTCCAATGTTTTGGTAAGTCTGCCTGCATAATTGCCAATGTCTATGCAGATACGACGTAGTACAGTGAACGTGTCATCTGTGTCCAATGTTTCGGAAAGTTTGTCTGCATAATTGCCAATGTCTGTGCAGATACGAGGTAGTACAGAGAATAGTCATTTAACACAAGCAGGGCCCAAAATAAGTCTGTAAACTGTGTCCAGTGTTTCGGTAAATCTGTCTGCATAATTGCTAATGTCTCGGCAGATACGAGGTAGTATAGTGAACTTGTAATCTGTGGCCAGTGTTTCGTTAAATCTGTCTGCATAATTGCCAATGTCTATGCAGATAAGAGGTAGTACAGTGAATAGTCATTTGACACAAGCAGGGCCCAAAATAAGCCTGTAAACTGTGTCCAATGTTTGGATAAATTTATCTGCATAATTGACAATGTCTATGCAAATACGAGGTAGTACAGTGAACTTGTAATCTGTGTCCAATGTTTCGGTAAGTTTGTCTGCATAATTGCCAAAGTCTATGCAGATGCGAGGTAGTGCAGTGAACTTGTAATCTGTGTCCAATGTTTGGGTAAATTTATCTGCATAATTGCCAATGTCTATGCAAATACGAGGTAGTACAGTGAACTTGTAATCTGTGTCCAATGTTTGGGTAAATTTATCTGCATAATTGCCAACGTCTATGCAAATGCGAGGTAGTATAGTGAACTTGTAATCTGTGTCCAGTGTTTCATTAAATCTGTCTGCATAATTGCCAATGTCTATGCAGATACGAGGTAGTACAGTGAACTTGTAATCTGTGTCCAATGTTTGTGTAAATTTATCTGCATAATTGCCAAAGTCTATGCAGATGCGAGGTAGTAGAGTGAACTTGTAATCTGTGTCCAGTGTTTCGGTAAATCTGCCTGCATAATTGCCAATGTCAATGCAGATACGAGGTAGTACAGTGAACTTGTAATCTGTGTCCAATGTTTGGGTAAATTTATCTGCATAATTGCTAATGTCTATGCAGATACGCGGTAGTACAGTGAATAGTCATTTGACACAAGCAGGGCCCAAAATAAGCCTGTAAACTGTGTCCAATGTTTGGGTAAATCTGTCTGCATAATTGATAATGTCAATGCAGATACGCTGTAGTATAGCGAACTTGTAATCTGTGTCCAGTGTTTCGGTAAGTTTGTCTGCATAATTGCCAATGTCTATGCAGATACGAGGTAGTATAGTGAACTTGTAATCTGTGTCCAATGTTTCGGTAAGTTTGTCTGCATAATTGCCAATGTCTATGCAGATATGAGGTAGTACATTGAATAGTCATTTGACACAAGCAGGGCCCAAAATAAGCCTGTAAACTGTGTCCAATGTTTGGGTAAATTTTTCTGCATAATTGCCAATGTCTATGCAGATACGAGGTAGTATAGTGAACTTGTAATCTGTGTCCAGTGCTTCGGTAAATCTGTCTGCATAATTGCCAATGTCTATGCAGATACGAGGCAGTACAGTGAACTTGTAATCTGTGTCCAATGTTTCGGTAAGTTTGTCTGCGTAATTGCCAATGTCTATGCAGATACGAGGTAGTATCATGAACTTGTAATCTGTGTCCAGTGTTTCCGTAAGTTTGTCTGCATAATTGCCAATGTCTATGCAGATACGAGGTAGTATAGTGAACTTGTAATCTGTGTCCAATGTTTCGGTAAGTTTGTCTGCATAATTGCTGATGTCTATGCAGACACGAGGTAGTACAGTGAATAGTCATTTGACACACGCAGGGCCCAACATAAGCCTGTCAACTGTGTCCAATGTTTGGGTAAATCTGTCTGCATAATTGCTAATGTCTATGCAGATACGCGGTAGTACAGTGAACTTGTAATCTGTGTCCAATGTTTCGGTAAGTTTGTCTGCATAATTGCCAATGTCTATGCAGATACGAGGTAGTATAGTGAACTTGTAATCTGTGTCCAGTGTTTCGGTAAATCTGTCTGCATATTTGCCAATGTCAATGCAGATACGAGGTAGTACAGTGAACTTGTAATCTGTGTCCAATGTTTGGGTAAATTTATCTGCATAATTGCTAATGTCTATGCAGATACGCGGTAGTACAGTGAATAGTCATTTGACACAAGCAGGGCCCAAAATAAGCCTGTAAACTGTGTCCAATGTTTGGGTGAATCTGTCTGCATAATTGATAATGTCGATGCAGATACGCGGTAGTATAGTGAACTTGTAATCTGTGTCCAGTGTTTCGGTAAGTTTGTCTGCATAATTGCCAATGTCTATGCAGATATGAGGTAGTACAGTGAATAGTCATTTGACACAAGCAGGGCCCAACATAAGCCTGTAAACTGTGTCCAGTGTTTCGGTAATTCTGTCTGCATAATTGCGAATGTCTATGCAGATACGAGGTAGTACAGTGAAGTTGTAATCTGTGTCCAATTTTTCAGTAAATCTGTCTGCATAATTGCCAATGTCTGTGCAGATACGAGGTAGTACAGTTAATAGTCATTTGACACAACCAGGGCCCAAAATAAGCCTGTAAACTGTGTCCAATGTTTGGGTAAATCTGTTTGCATAATTGCCAATGTCTATGCAGATACGCGGTAGTACAGTGAACTTGTAATCTGTGTCCAGTGTTTCGGTAAATCTGTCTGCATAATTGCCAATGTCTATGCAGACATGAGGTAGTACAGTGAATAGTCATTTGATACAAGCAGGGCCCAAAATAAGCCTGTAAACTGTGTCCAATGTTTGGGTAAATCTATCTGCATAATTGCTAATGTCTATGCAGATACGAGGTAGTGCAGTGAACTTGTAATCTGTGTCCAGTGCTTCGGTAAATCTGTCTGCATAATTGCCAATGTCTATGCAGATACGAGGTAGTGCAGTGAACTTGTAATCTGTGTCCAGTGCTTCAGTAAATCTGTCTGCATAATTGCCAATGTTTATGCAGATACGAGGTAGTACAGTGAGTAGTCATTTGATACAAGCAGGGCCCAAAATAAGCCTGTAAACTGTGTCCAATGTTTGGGTAAATCTATCTGCATAATTGCTAATGTCTATGCAGATACTAGGTAGTGCAGTGAACTTGTAATCTGTGTCCAGTGCTTCGGTAAATCTGTCTGCATAATTGCCAATGTCTTTGCAGATACGAGGTAGTGCAGTGAACTTGTAATCTGTGTCCAGTGCTTCAGTAAATCTGTCTGCATAATTGCCAATGTCTATGCAGATACGAGGTAGTACAGTGAGTAGTCATTTGACACAAGCAGGGCCCAAAATAAGCCTGTAAACTGTGTCCAATGTTTGGGTAAATTTATCTGCATAATTGCCAATGTCTATGCAGATACGAGGTAGTATAGTGAACTTGTAATCTGTGCCCAGCGTTTCGGGAAATCTGTCTGCATAATTGCCAATGTCTATGCAGATACGAGGTAGTACAGTGAATAGTCATTTGACACAAGCAGGGCCCAAAATAAGCCTGTAAACTGTGTCCAATGTTTGGGTAAATCTGTCTGCATAATTGCTAATGTCTATGCAGATACGCGGTAGTACAGTGAACTTGTAATCTGTGTCCAGCGTTTCGGGAAATCTGTCTGCATAATTGCCAATGTCTATGCAGATACGAGGTAGTACAGTGAACTTGTAATCTGTGTCCAATGTTTCGGTAAGTTTGTCTGCATAATTGCCAATGTCTATGCAGATACGAGGTAGTATAGTGAACTTGTAATTTGTGTCCAGTGTTTCGGTAAGTTTGTCTGCATAATTGCCAATGTCTATGCAGATACGAGGTAGTAAAGTGAACTTGTAATCTGTGTCCAGTGTTTCGGTAAATCTGTCTGCATATTTGCCAATGTCAATGCAGATACGAGGTAGTACAGTGAACTTGTAATCTGTGTCCAATGTTTGGGTAAATTTATCTGCATAATTGCCAATGTCTATGCAGATACGAGGTAGTACAGTGAACTTGTAATCTGTGTCCAATGTTTCGGTAAGTTTGTCTGCATAATTGCCAATGTCTATGCAGATACGAGGTAGTATAGTGAACTTGTAATCTGTGTCCAGTGTTTCGGTAAATCTGTCTGCATATTTGCCAATGTCAATGCAGATACGAGGTAGTACAGTGAACTTGTAATCTGTGTCCAATGTTTGGGTAAATTTATCTGCATAATTGCTAATGTCTATGCAGATACGCGGTAGTACAGTGAATAGTCATTTGACACAAGCAGGGCCCAAAATAAGCCTGTAAACTGTGTCCAATGTTTGGGTGAATCTGTCTGCATAATTGATAATGTCGATGCAGATACGCGGTAGTATAGTGAACTTGTAATCTGTGTCCAGTGTTTCGGAAAGTTTGTCTGCATAATTGCCAATGTCTGTGCAGATACGAGGTAGTACAGAGAATAGTCATTTAACACAAGCAGGGCCCAAAATAAGTCTGTAAACTGTGTCCAGTGTTTCGGTAAATCTGTCTGCATAATTGCTAATGTCTCGGCAGATACGAGGTAGTATAGTGAACTTGTAATCTGTGGCCAGTGTTTCGTTAAATCTGTCTGCATAATTGCCAATGTCTATGCAGATAAGAGGTAGTACAGTGAATAGTCATTTGACACAAGCAGGGCCCAAAATAAGCCTGTAAACTGTGTCCAATGTTTGGATAAATTTATCTGCATAATTGACAATGTCTATGCAAATACGAGGTAGTACAGTGAACTTGTAATCTGTGTCCAATGTTTCGGTAAGTTTGTCTGCATAATTGCCAAAGTCTATGCAGATGCGAGGTAGTGCAGTGAACTTGTAATCTGTGTCCAATGTTTGGGTAAATTTATCTGCATAATTGCCAATGTCTATGCAAATACGAGGTAGTACAGTGAACTTGTAATCTGTGTCCAATGTTTGGGTAAATTTATCTGCATAATTGCCAACGTCTATGCAAATGCGAGGTAGTATAGTGAACTTGTAATCTGTGTCCAGTGTTTCATTAAATCTGTCTGCATAATTGCCAATGTCTATGCAGATACGAGGTAGTACAGTGAACTTGTAATCTGTGTCCAATGTTTGTGTAAATTTATCTGCATAATTGCCAAAGTCTATGCAGATGCGAGGTAGTAGAGTGAACTTGTAATCTGTGTCCAGTGTTTCGGTAAATCTGCCTGCATAATTGCCAATGTCAATGCAGATACGAGGTAGTACAGTGAACTTGTAATCTGTGTCCAATGTTTGGGTAAATTTATCTGCATAATTGCTAATGTCTATGCAGATACGCGGTAGTACAGTGAATAGTCATTTGACACAAGCAGGGCCCAAAATAAGCCTGTAAACTGTGTCCAATGTTTGGGTAAATCTGTCTGCATAATTGATAATGTCAATGCAGATACGCTGTAGTATAGCGAACTTGTAATCTGTGTCCAGTGTTTCGGTAAGTTTGTCTGCATAATTGCCAATGTCTATGCAGATACGAGGTAGTATAGTGAACTTGTAATCTGTGTCCAATGTTTCGGTAAGTTTGTCTGCATAATTGCCAATGTCTATGCAGATATGAGGTAGTACATTGAATAGTCATTTGACACAAGCAGGGCCCAAAATAAGCCTGTAAACTGTGTCCAATGTTTGGGTAAATTTTTCTGCATAATTGCCAATGTCTATGCAGATACGAGGTAGTATAGTGAACTTGTAATCTGTGTCCAGTGCTTCGGTAAATCTGTCTGCATAATTGCCAATGTCTATGCAGATACGAGGCAGTACAGTGAACTTGTAATCTGTGTCCAATGTTTCGGTAAGTTTGTCTGCGTAATTGCCAATGTCTATGCAGATACGAGGTAGTATCATGAACTTGTAATCTGTGTCCAGTGTTTCCGTAAGTTTGTCTGCATAATTGCCAATGTCTATGCAGATACGAGGTAGTATAGTGAACTTGTAATCTGTGTCCAATGTTTCGGTAAGTTTGTCTGCATAATTGCTGATGTCTATGCAGACACGAGGTAGTACAGTGAATAGTCATTTGACACACGCAGGGCCCAACATAAGCCTGTCAACTGTGTCCAATGTTTGGGTAAATCTGTCTGCATAATTGCTAATGTCTATGCAGATACGCGGTAGTACAGTGAACTTGTAATCTGTGTCCAATGTTTCGGTAAGTTTGTCTGCATAATTGCCAATGTCTATGCAGATACGAGGTAGTATAGTGAACTTGTAATCTGTGTCCAGTGTTTCGGTAAATCTGTCTGCATATTTGCCAATGTCAATGCAGATACGAGGTAGTACAGTGAACTTGTAATCTGTGTCCAATGTTTGGGTAAATTTATCTGCATAATTGCTAATGTCTATGCAGATACGCGGTAGTACAGTGAATAGTCATTTGACACAAGCAGGGCCCAAAATAAGCCTGTAAACTGTGTCCAATGTTTGGGTGAATCTGTCTGCATAATTGATAATGTCGATGCAGATACGCGGTAGTATAGTGAACTTGTAATCTGTGTCCAGTGTTTCGGTAAGTTTGTCTGCATAATTGCCAATGTCTATGCAGATATGAGGTAGTACAGTGAATAGTCATTTGACACAAGCAGGGCCCAACATAAGCCTGTAAACTGTGTCCAGTGTTTCGGTAATTCTGTCTGCATAATTGCGAATGTCTATGCAGATACGAGGTAGTACAGTGAAGTTGTAATCTGTGTCCAATTTTTCAGTAAATCTGTCTGCATAATTGCCAATGTCTGTGCAGATACGAGGTAGTACAGTTAATAGTCATTTGACACAACCAGGGCCCAAAATAAGCCTGTAAACTGTGTCCAATGTTTGGGTAAATCTGTTTGCATAATTGCCAATGTCTATGCAGATACGCGGTAGTACAGTGAACTTGTAATCTGTGTCCAGTGTTTCGGTAAATCTGTCTGCATAATTGCCAATGTCTATGCAGACATGAGGTAGTACAGTGAATAGTCATTTGATACAAGCAGGGCCCAAAATAAGCCTGTAAACTGTGTCCAATGTTTGGGTAAATCTATCTGCATAATTGCTAATGTCTATGCAGATACGAGGTAGTGCAGTGAACTTGTAATCTGTGTCCAGTGCTTCGGTAAATCTGTCTGCATAATTGCCAATGTCTATGCAGATACGAGGTAGTGCAGTGAACTTGTAATCTGTGTCCAGTGCTTCAGTAAATCTGTCTGCATAATTGCCAATGTTTATGCAGATACGAGGTAGTACAGTGAGTAGTCATTTGATACAAGCAGGGCCCAAAATAAGCCTGTAAACTGTGTCCAATGTTTGGGTAAATCTATCTGCATAATTGCTAATGTCTATGCAGATACTAGGTAGTGCAGTGAACTTGTAATCTGTGTCCAGTGCTTCGGTAAATCTGTCTGCATAATTGCCAATGTCTTTGCAGATACGAGGTAGTGCAGTGAACTTGTAATCTGTGTCCAGTGCTTCAGTAAATCTGTCTGCATAATTGCCAATGTCTATGCAGATACGAGGTAGTACAGTGAGTAGTCATTTGACACAAGCAGGGCCCAAAATAAGCCTGTAAACTGTGTCCAATGTTTGGGTAAATTTATCTGCATAATTGCCAATGTCTATGCAGATACGAGGTAGTATAGTGAACTTGTAATCTGTGCCCAGCGTTTCGGGAAATCTGTCTGCATAATTGCCAATGTCTATGCAGATACGAGGTAGTACAGTGAATAGTCATTTGACACAAGCAGGGCCCAAAATAAGCCTGTAAACTGTGTCCAATGTTTGGGTAAATCTGTCTGCATAATTGCTAATGTCTATGCAGATACGCGGTAGTACAGTGAACTTGTAATCTGTGTCCAGCGTTTCGGGAAATCTGTCTGCATAATTGCCAATGTCTATGCAGATACGAGGTAGTACAGTGAACTTGTAATCTGTGTCCAATGTTTCGGTAAGTTTGTCTGCATAATTGCCAATGTCTATGCAGATACGAGGTAGTATAGTGAACTTGTAATTTGTGTCCAGTGTTTCGGTAAGTTTGTCTGCATAATTGCCAATGTCTATGCAGATACGAGGTAGTAAAGTGAACTTGTAATCTGTGTCCAGTGTTTCGGTAAATCTGTCTGCATATTTGCCAATGTCAATGCAGATACGAGGTAGTACAGTGAACTTGTAATCTGTGTCCAATGTTTGGGTAAATTTATCTGCATAATTGCCAATGTCTATGCAGATACGAGGTAGTACAGTGAACTTGTAATCTGTGTCCAATGTTTCGGTAAGTTTGTCTGCATAATTGCCAATGTCTATGCAGATACGAGGTAGTATAGTGAACTTGTAATCTGTGTCCAGTGTTTCGGTAAATCTGTCTGCATATTTGCCAATGTCAATGCAGATACGAGGTAGTACAGTGAACTTGTAATCTGTGTCCAATGTTTGGGTAAATTTATCTGCATAATTGCTAATGTCTATGCAGATACGCGGTAGTACAGTGAATAGTCATTTGACACAAGCAGGGCCCAAAATAAGCCTGTAAACTGTGTCCAATGTTTGGGTGAATCTGTCTGCATAATTGATAATGTCGATGCAGATACGCGGTAGTATAGTGAACTTGTAATCTGTGTCCAGTGTTTCGGTAAGTTTGTCTGCATAATTGCCAATGTCTATGCAGATATGAGGTAGTACAGTGAATAGTCATTTGACACAAGCAGGGCCCAACATAAGCCTGTAAACTGTGTCCAGTGTTTCGGTAATTCTGTCTGCATAATTGCGAATGTCTATGCAGATACGAGGTAGTACAGTGAAGTTGTAATCTGTGTCCAATTTTTCAGTAAATCTGTCTGCATAATTGCCAATGTCTGTGCAGATACGAGGTAGTACAGTTAATAGTCATTTGACACAACCAGGGCCCAAAATAAGCCTGTAAACTGTGTCCAATGTTTGGGTAAATCTGTTTGCATAATTGCCAATGTCTATGCAGATACGCGGTAGTACAGTGAACTTGTAATCTGTGTCCAGTGTTTCGGTAAATCTGTCTGCATAATTGCCAATGTCTATGCAGACATGAGGTAGTACAGTGAATAGTCATTTGATACAAGCAGGGCCCAAAATAAGCCTGTAAACTGTGTCCAATGTTTGGGTAAATCTATCTGCATAATTGCTAATGTCTATGCAGATATGAGGTAGTGCAGTGAACTTGTAATCTGTGTCCAGTGCTTCGGTAAATCTGTCTGCATAATTGCCAATGTCTATGCAGATACGAGGTAGTGCAGTGAACTTGTAATCTGTGTCCAGTGCTTCAGTAAATCTGTCTGCATAATTGCCAATGTCTATGCAGATACGAGGTAGTACAGTGAGTAGTCATTTGATACAAGCAGGGCCCAAAATAAGCCTGTAAACTGTGTCCAATGTTTGGGTAAATCTATCTGCATAATTGCTAATGTCTATGCAGATACGAGGTAGTGCAGTGAACTTGTAATCTGTGTCCAGTGCTTCGGTAAATCTGTCTGCATAATTGCCAATGTCTTTGCAGATACGAGGTAGTGCAGTGAACTTGTAATCTGTGTCCAGTGCTTCAGTAAATCTGTCTGCATAATTGCCAATGTCTATGCAGATACGAGGTAGTACAGTGAGTAGTCATTTGACACAAGCAGGGCCCAAAATAAGCCTGTAAACTGTGTCCAATGTTTGGGTAAATTTATCTGCATAATTGCCAATGTCTATGCAGATACGAGGTAGTATAGTGAACTTGTAATCTGTGCCCAGCGTTTCGGGAAATCTGTCTGCATAATTGCCAATGTCTATGCAGATACGAGGTAGTACAGTGAATAGTCATTTGATACAAGCAGGGCCCAAAATAAGCCTGTAAACTGTGTCCAATGTTTGGGTAAATCTGTCTGCATAATTGCTAATGTCTATGCAGATACGCGGTAGTACAGTGAACTTGTAATCTGTGTCCAGCGTTTCGGGAAATCTGTCTGCATAATTGCCAATGTCTATGCAGATACGAGGTAGTACAGTGAACTTGTAATCTGTGTCCAATGTTTCGGTAAGTTTGTCTGCATAATTGCCAATGTCTATGCAGATACGAGGTAGTATAGTGAACTTGTAATCTGTGTCCAGTGTTTCGGTAAGTTTGTCTGCATAATTGCCAATGTCTATGCAGATACGAGGTAGTAAAGTGAACTTGTAATCTGTGTCCAATGTTTCGGTAAGTTTGTCTGCATAATTGCTAATGTCTATGCAGATACGAGGTAGTACAGTGAATAGTCATTTGACACAAGCAGGGCCCAACATAAGCCTGTAAACTGTGTCCAATGTTTGGGTAAATCTGTCTGCATAATTGCTAATGTCTATGCAGATACGCGGAAGTATAGTGAACTTGTAATCTGTGTCCAGCGTTTCGGGAAATATGTCTGCATAATTGCCAATGTCTATGCAGATACGAGGTAGTACAGTGAACTTGTAATCTGTGTCCAATGTTTCGGTAAGTTTGTCTGCATAATTGCTAATGTCTATGCAGATACGAGGTAGTACAGTGAATAGTCATTTGACACAAGCAGGGCCCAACATAAGCCTGTAAACTGTGTCCAGTGTTTCGGTAAATCTGTCTGCATAATTGGTAATGTCTATGCAGATACGAGGTAGTATAGTGAGCTTGTATTCTATGTCCAGTGTTTCGGTAAATCTGTCTGCATAATTGCTAATGTCGATGCAGATACGAGGTAGTACAGTGAATAGTCATTTGACACAAGCAGGGCCCAAAATAAGCCTGTAAACTGTGTCCAATGTTTGGGTAAATCTGTCTGCATAATTGCTAATGTCTATGCAGATACGCGGTAGTATAGTGAACTTGTAATCTGTGTCCAGTGTTTCGGTAAATCTGTCTGCATAATTGGTAATGTCTATGCAGATACGAGGTAGTGCAGTGAAGTTGTAATCTGTGTCCAGTGCTTCGGTAAATCTGTCTGCACAATTGCCAATGTCTATGCAGATACTAGGTAGTGCATTGAACTTGTAATCTGTGTCCAGTGCTTCAGTAAATCTGTCTGCATAATTGCCAATGTCTAGGCAGATATGAGGTAGTACAGTGAAGAGTCATTTGACACAAGCAGGGCCCAAAATAAGCCTGTAAACTGTGTCCAATGTTTGGGTAAATCTGTCTGCATAATTGCCAATGTCTATGCAGATACGAGGTAGCACAGTGAACTTGTAATCTGTGTCCAGTGCTTCAGTAAATCTGTCTGCATAATTGCCAATGTCTATGCAGATACGAGGTAGTATCGTGAACTTGTAATCTGTGTCCAGTGCTTCAGTAAATCTGTCTGCATAATTGCCAATGTCTATGCAGATACGAGGTAGTACAGTGAATAGTCATTTGACACAAGCAGGGCCCAAAATAAGCCTGTAAACTGTGTCCAATGTTTGGGTAAATTTATCTGCATAATTGCCAATGTCTATGCAGATACGAGGTAGTGTAGTGAACTTGTAATCTGTGTCCAGCGTTTCGGGAAATCTGTCTGCATAATTGCCAATGTCTATGCAGATACGAGGTAGTACAGTGAATAGTCATTTGACACAAGCAGGGCCCAAAATAAGCCTGTAAACTGTGTCCAATGTTTGGGTAAATCTGTCTGCATAATTGCTAATGTCTATGCAGATACGTGGTAGTACAGTGAACTTGTAATCAGTGTCCAGCGTTTCGGGAAATCTGTCTGCATAATTGCCAATGTCTATGCAGATACAAGGTAGTACATGGAACTTGTAATCTGTGTCCAATGTTTCGGTAAGTTTGTCTGCATAATTGCCAATGTCTATGCAGATACGAGGTAGTATAGTGAACTTGTAATCTGTGTCCAATGTTTCGGTAAGTTTGTCTGCATAATTGCTAATGTCTATGCAGATACGAGGTAGCACAGTGAATAGTCATTTGACACAAGCAGGGCCCAACATAAGCCTGTAAACTGTGTCCAATGTTTGGGTAAATCTGTCTGCATAATTGCTACTGTCTATGCAGATACGTGGTTGTACAGTGAACTTGTAATCTGTGTCCAGCGTTTCGGGAAATCTGTCTGCATAATTGCCAATGTCTATGCAGATACGAGGCAGTACAGTGAACTTGTAATCTGTGTCCAATGTTTCGGTAAGTTTGTCTGCATAATTGCCAATGTCTATGCAGATACGAGGTAGTATAGTGAACTTGTAATCTGTGTCCAGTGTTTCGGTAAATCTGTCTGCATAATTGCTAATGTCTATGCAGATACGAGGTAGTATCGTGAACTTGTAATCTGTGTCCAGTGTTTTGTTAAATCTGTCTGCATAATTGCTAATGTCTATGCAGATACGCGGTAGTATAGTGAACTTGTTATCTGTGTCCAGTTTCAGTAAATCTGTCTGCATAATTGCCAGTCTATGCAGATACGAGGAAGTACAGTGAATCTTCATTTGACACAAGCATGGCCCAAAATAAGCCTGTAAACTGTGTCCATTGTTTGTGTAAATCTATCTGCATAATTCCCAATGTCTATGTAGATACGCAGCTGTACAGTGAACTTCTAATCTGTGTCCAGTGTTTCCGTAAAATCTGTCTGCATAATGGCCAATGTCTATGCAGATAAGAGGAAGTACAGTGAATAGTCATTTGACACAAGCAGCGCCCAAAATAAGCCTGTAAACTGTGTCCAATGTTTGGGTAAGTTTGTCTGCATAATTGCCAATGTCTATGCAGATACGAGGTAGTATAGTGAACTTGTAATCTGTGTCCAATGTTTCGGTAAGTTTGTCTGCATAATTGCTAATGTCTATGCAGATACGAGGTAGTACAGTGAATAGTCATTTGACACAAGCAGGGCCCAACATAAGCCTGTAAACTGTGTCCAATGTTTGGGTAAATCTGCCTGCATAATTGCTAATGTCTATGCAGATACGCGGTAGTACAGTGAACTTGTAATCTGTGTCCAGCGTTTCGGGAAATCTGTCTGCATAATTGCCAATGTATATGCAGATACGAGGTAGTACAGTGAACTTGTAATCTGTGTCCAATGTTTCGGTAAGTTTGTCTGCATAATTGCCAATGTCTATGCAGATACGAGGTAGTATAGTGAACTTGTAATCTGTGTCCAGTGTTTCGGTAAATCTGTCTGCATAATTGCTAATGTCTATGCAGATACGAGGTAGTATCGTGAACTTGTAATCTGTGTCCAGTGTTTTGTTAAATCTGTCTGCATAATTGCTAATGTCTATGCAGATACGCGGTAGTATAGTGAACTTGTTATCTGTGTCCAGTTTCAGTAAATCTGTCTGCATAATTGCCAGTCTATGCAGATACGAGGAAGTACAGTGAATCGTCATTTGACACAAGCATGGCCCAAAATAAGCCTGTAAACTGTGTCCATTGTTTGGGTAAATCTATCTGCATAATTGCGAATGTCTATGCAGATACGCGGTAGTACAGTGAACTTGTAATCTGTGTCCAGCGTTTCGGGAAATCTGTCTGCATAATTGCCAATGTCTATGCAGATACGAGGTAGTACAGTGAACTTGTAATCTGTGTCCAGCGTTTCGGGAAATCTGTCTGCATAATTGCCAATGTCTATGCAGATACGAGGTAGTACAGTGAACTTGTAATCTGTGTCCAATGTTTCGGTAAGTTTGTCTGCATAATTGCCAATGTCTATGCAGATACAAGGTAGTATAGTGAACTTGTAATCTGTGTCCAGTGTTTCGGTAAATCTGTCTGCATAATTGCTAATGTCTATGCAGATACGCGGTAGTATAGTGAACTTGTAATCTGTGTCCAGTGTTTCAGTAAATCTGTCTGCATAATTGCCAGTCTATGCAGATACGAGGAAGTACAGTGAATCGTCATTTGACACAAGCATGGCCCAAAATAAGCCTGTAAACTGTGTCCATTGTTTGGGTAAATCTATCTGCATAATTCCCAATGTCTATGCAGATACGCGGCTGAACAGTGAACTTCTAATCTGTGTCCAGTGTTTCCGTAAAATCTGTCTGCATAATTGCCAATGTCTATGCAGATAAGAGGTAGTACAGTGAATAGTCATTTGACACAAGCAGGGCCCAAAATAAGCCTGTAAACTGTGTCCAATGTTTGGGTAAATCTGTCTGCATAATTGCTAATGTCTATGCAGATACGAGGTAGTACAGTGAACTTGTAATCTGTGTCCAATGTTTCGGTAAGTTTGTCTGCATAATTGCCAATGTCTATGCAGATACGAGGTAGTATAGTGAACTTGTAATCTGTGTCCAATGTTTCGGTAAGTTTGTCTGCATAATTGCTAATGTCTATGCAGATAAGAGGTAGTACAGTTTATAGTCATTTGACACAAGCAGGGCCCAACATAAGCCTGTAAACTGTGTCCAATGTTTGGGTAAATCTGTCTGCATAATTGCTAATGTCTATGCAGATACGCGGTAGTACAGTGAACTTGTAATCTACGTCCAGCGTTTCGGGAAATCTGTCTGCATAATTGCCAATGTCTATGCAGATACGAGGTAGTACAGTGAACTTGTAATCTGTGTCCAATGTTTCGGTAAGTTTGTCTGCATAATTGCCAATGTCTATGCAGATACGAGGTAGTATAGTGAACTTGTAATCTGTGTCCAGTGTTTCGGTAAGTTTGTCTGCATAATTGCCAAAGTCGATGCAGATACGAGGGAGTATAGTGAACTTGTAATCTGTGTCCAGTGTTTCGGTACATCTGTCTGCAAAATTGCTAATGTCTATGCAGATACGAGGAAGTATAGTGAACTTGTAATCTGTGTCCAATGTTTCGGTAAGTTTGTCTGCATAA
Organism: Myxine glutinosa; assembly: GCF_964187855.1. Taxonomy (NCBI): domain Eukaryota; kingdom Metazoa; phylum Chordata; class Myxini; order Myxiniformes; family Myxinidae; genus Myxine; species Myxine glutinosa. The sequence goes on along the minus strand of NC_136262.1, from coordinate 2,676,957 downwards.
TTGCCAATGTCTATGCAGATACGAGGTAGTATAGTGAACTTCTAATCTGTGTCCAGTGTTTCGGTAAATCTGTCTGCATAATTGCTAATGTCTATGCAGATACGAGGTAGTATCGTGAACTTGTAATCTGTGTCCAGTGTTTCGTTAAATCTGTCTGCATAATTGCTAATGTCTATGCAGATACGCGGTAGTATAGTGAACTTGTTATCTGTGTCCATTTTCAGTAAATCTGTCTGCATAATTGCCAGTCTATGCAGATACGAGGAAGTACAGTGAATCGTCATTTGACACAAGCATGGCCCAAAATAAGCCTGTAAACTGTGTCCATTGTTTGGGTAAATCTATCTGCATAATTCCCAATGTCTATGCAGATACGCAGCTGTACAGTGAACTTCTAATCTGTGTCCAGTGTTTCCGTAAAATCTGTCTGCATAATGGCCAATGTCTATGCAGATAAGAGGAAGTACAGTGAATAGTCATTTGACACAAGCAGGGCCCAAAATAAGCCTGTAAACTGTGTCCAATGTTTGGGTAAGTTTGTCTGCATAATTGCCAATGTCTATGCAGATACGAGGTAGCATAGTGAACTTGTAATCTGTGTCCAATGTTTCGGTAAGTTTGTCTGCATAATTGCTAATGTCTATGCAGATACGAGGTAGTACAGTGAATAGTCATTTGACACAAGCAGGGCCCAAAATAAGCCTGTAAACTGTGTCCAATGTTTGGGTAAATCTGTCTGCATAATTGCTAATGTCTATGCAGATACGTGGTAGTACAGTGAACTTGTAATCTGTGTCCAGCGTTTCGGGAAATCTGTCTGCATAATTGCCAATGTCTATGCAGATACGAGGAAGTACAGTGAATCGTCATTTGACACAAGCATGGCCCAAAATAAGCCTGTAAACTGTGTCCATTGTTTGGGTAAATCTATCTGCATAATTCCCAATGTCTATGCAGATACGCGGCTGTACAGTGAACTTGTAATCTGTGTCCAGCGTTTCGGGAAATCTGTCTGCATAATTGCCAATGTCTATGCAGATACGTGGTAGTACAGTGAACTTGTAATCTGTGTCCAGCGTTTCGGGAAATCTGTCTGCATAATTGCCAATGTCTATGCAGATACGAGGCAGTACAGTGAACTTGTAATCTGTGTCCAATGTTTCGGTAAGTTTGTCTGCATAATTGCCAATGTCTATGCAGATACGAGGTAGTATAGTGAACTTGTAATCTGTGTCCAGTGTTTCGGTAAATCTGTCTGCATAATTGCTAATGTCTATGCAGATACGAGGTAGTATCGTGAACTTGTAATCTGTGTCCAGTGTTTTGTTAAATCTGTCTGCATAATTGTTAATGTCTATGCAGATACGCGGTAGTATAGTGAACTTGTTATCTGTGTCCAGTTTCAGTAAATCTGTCTGCATAATTGCCAGTCTATGCAGATACGAGGAAGTACAGTGAATCTTCATTTGACACAAGCATGGCCCAAAATAAGCCTGTAAACTGTGTCCATTGTTTGTGTAAATCTATCTGCATAATTCCCAATGTCTCTGTAGATACGCAGCTGTACAGTGAACTTCTAATCTGTGTCCAGTGTTTCCGTAAAATCTGTCTGCATAATGGCCAATGTCTATGCAGATAAGAGGAAGTACAGTGAATAGTCATTTGACACAAGCAGCGCCCAAAATAAGCCTGTAAACTGTGTCCAATGTTTGGGTAAGTTTGTCTGCATAATTGCCAATGTCTATGCAGATACGAGGTAGTATAGTGAACTTGTAATCTGTGTCCAATGTTTCGGTAAGTTTGTCTGCATAATTGCTAATGTCTATGCAGATACGAGGTAGTACAGTGAATAGTCATTTGACACAAGCAGGGCCCAACATAAGCCTGTAAACTGTGTCCAATGTTTGGGTAAATCTGCCTGCATAATTGCTAATGTCTATGCAGATACGCGGTAGTACAGTGAACTTGTAATCTGTGTCCAGCGTTTCGGGAAATCTGTCTGCATAATTGCCAATGTCTATGCAGATACGAGGTAGTACAGTGAACTTGTAATCTGTGTCCAATGTTTCGGTAAGTTTGTCTGCATAATTGCCAATGTCTATGCAGATACGAGGTAGTATTGTGAACTTGTAATCTGTGTCCAGTGTTTCGGTAAATCTGTCTGCATAATTGCTAATGTCTATGCAGATACGAGGTAGTATCGTGAACTTGTAATCTGTGTCCAGTGTTTTGTTAAATCTGTCTGCATAATTGCTAATGTCTATGCAGATACGCGGTAGTATAGTGAACTTGTAATCTGTGTCCAGTGTTTCAGAAAATCTGTCTGCATAATTGCCAGTCTATGCAGATACGAGGAAGTACAGTGAATCGTCATTTGACACAATAATGGCCCAAAATAAGCTGGTAAACTGTGTCCATTGTTTGGGTAAATCTATCTGCATAATTCCCAATGTCTATGCAGATACGCGGCTGTACAGTGAACTTCTAATCTGTGTCCAGTGTTTCCGTAAAATCTGTCTGCATAATTGCCAGTCTATGCAGATACGAGGAAGTACAGTGAATCGTCATTTGACACAAGCAGGGCCCAAAATAAGCCTGTAAACTGTGTCCAATGTTTGGGTAAATCTGTCTGCATAATTGGTAATGTCTATGCAGATACGCAGTAGTATAGTGAACTTGTAATCTGTGTCCAGTGTTTCGGTAAATCTGTCTGCATAATTGCCAATGTCTATGCAGATACGAGGTAGTATAGTGAACTTGTAATATGTGTCCAGTGTTTCGGTAAGTTTGTCTGCATAATTGCCAATGTCTATGCAGATACGAGGTAGTATAGTGAACTTGTAATCTGTGTCCAATGTTTCGGTAAGTTTGTCTGCATAATTGCCAATGTCTATGCAGATATGAGGTAGTACAGTGAATAGTCATTTGACACAACCAGGGCCCAAAATAAGCCTGTCAACTGTGTCCAATGTTTGGGTAAATCTGTTTGCATAATTGCCAATGTCTATGCAGATACGCGGTAGTACAGTGAACTTGTAATCTGTGTCCAGTGTTTCGGTAAATCTGTCTGCATAATTGCCAATGTCTATGCAGACATGAGGTAGTACAGTGAATAGTCATTTGATACAAGCAGGGCCCAAAATAAGCCTGTAAACTGTGTCCAATGTTTGGGTAAATCTATCTGCATAATTGCTAATGTCTATGCAGATACGAGGTAGTGCAGTGAACTTGTAATCTGTGTCCAGTGCTTCAGTAAATCTGTCTGCATAATTGCCAATGTTTATGCAGATACGAGGTAGTACAGTGAGTAGTCATTTGATACAAGCAGGGCCCAAAATAAGCCTGTAAACTGTGTCCAATGTTTGGGTAAATCTATCTGCATAATTGCTAATTTCTATGCAGATACGAGGTAGTGCAGTGAACTTGTAATCTGTGTCCAGTGCTTCGGTAAATCTGTCTGCATAATTGCCAATGTCTTTGCAGATACGAGGTAGTGCAGTGAACTTGTAATCTGTGTCCAGTGCTTCAGTAAATCTGTCTGCATAATTGCCAATGTCTATGCAGATACGAGGTAGTACAGTGAGTAGTCATTTGACACAAGCAGGGCCCAAAATAAGCCTGTAAACTGTGTCCAATGTTTGGGTAAATTTATCTGCATAATTGCCAATGTCTATGCAGATACGAGGTAGTATAGTGAACTTGTAATCTGTGCCCAGCGTTTCGGGAAATCTGTCTGCATAATTGCCAATGTCTATGCAGATACGAGGTAGTACAGTGAATAGTCATTTGACACAAGCAGGGCCCAAAATAAGCCTGTAAACTGTGTCCAATGTTTGGGTAAATCTGTCTGCATAATTGCTAATGTCTATGCAGATACGCGGTAGTACAGTGAACTTGTAATCTGTGTCCAGCGTTTCGGGAAATCTGTCTGCATAATTGCCAATGTCTATGCAGATACGAGGTAGTACAGTGAACTTGTAATCTGTGTCCAATGTTTCGGTAAGTTTGTCTGCATAATTGCCAATGTCTATGCAGATACGAGGTAGTATAGTGAACTTGTAATTTGTGTCCAGTGTTTCGGTAAGTTTGTCTGCATAATTGCCAATGTCTATGCAGATACGAGGTAGTAAAGTGAACTTGTAATCTGTGTCCAGTGTTTCGGTAAATCTGTCTGCATATTTGCCAATGTCAATGCAGATACGAGGTAGTACAGTGAACTTGTAATCTGTGTCCAATGTTTGGGTAAATTTATCTGCATAATTGCCAATGTCTATGCAGATACGAGGTAGTACAGTGAACTTGTAATCTGTGTCCAATGTTTCGGTAAGTTTGTCTGCATAATTGCCAATGTCTATGCAGATACGAGGTAGTATAGTGAACTTGTAATCTGTGTCCAGTGTTTCGGTAAATCTGTCTGCATATTTGCCAATGTCAATGCAGATACGAGGTAGTACAGTGAACTTGTAATCTGTGTCCAATGTTTGGGTAAATTTATCTGCATAATTGCTAATGTCTATGCAGATACGCGGTAGTACAGTGAATAGTCATTTGACACAAGCAGGGCCCAAAATAAGCCTGTAAACTGTGTCCAATGTTTGGGTGAATCTGTCTGCATAATTGATAATGTCGATGCAGATACGCGGTAGTATAGTGAACTTGTAATCTGTGTCCAGTGTTTCGGTAAGTTTGTCTGCATAATTGCCAATGTCTATGCAGATATGAGGTAGTACAGTGAATAGTCATTTGACACAAGCAGGGCCCAACATAAGCCTGTAAACTGTGTCCAGTGTTTCGGTAATTCTGTCTGCATAATTGCGAATGTCTATGCAGATACGAGGTAGTACAGTGAAGTTGTAATCTGTGTCCAATTTTTCAGTAAATCTGTCTGCATAATTGCCAATGTCTGTGCAGATACGAGGTAGTACAGTTAATAGTCATTTGACACAACCAGGGCCCAAAATAAGCCTGTAAACTGTGTCCAATGTTTGGGTAAATCTGTTTGCATAATTGCCAATGTCTATGCAGATACGCGGTAGTACAGTGAACTTGTAATCTGTGTCCAGTGTTTCGGTAAATCTGTCTGCATAATTGCCAATGTCTATGCAGACATGAGGTAGTACAGTGAATAGTCATTTGATACAAGCAGGGCCCAAAATAAGCCTGTAAACTGTGTCCAATGTTTGGGTAAATCTATCTGCATAATTGCTAATGTCTATGCAGATACGAGGTAGTGCAGTGAACTTGTAATCTGTGTCCAGTGCTTCGGTAAATCTGTCTGCATAATTGCCAATGTCTATGCAGATACGAGGTAGTGCAGTGAACTTGTAATCTGTGTCCAGTGCTTCAGTAAATCTGTCTGCATAATTGCCAATGTCTATGCAGATACGAGGTAGTACAGTGAGTAGTCATTTGATACAAGCAGGGCCCAAAATAAGCCTGTAAACTGTGTCCAATGTTTGGGTAAATCTATCTGCATAATTGCTAATGTCTATGCAGATACGAGGTAGTGCAGTGAACTTGTAATCTGTGTCCAGTGCTTCGGTAAATCTGTCTGCATAATTGCCAATGTCTTTGCAGATACGAGGTAGTGCAGTGAACTTGTAATCTGTGTCCAGTGCTTCAGTAAATCTGTCTGCATAATTGCCAATGTCTATGCAGATACGAGGTAGTACAGTGAGTAGTCATTTGACACAAGCAGGGCCCAAAATAAGCCTGTAAACTGTGTCCAATGTTTGGGTAAATTTATCTGCATAATTGCCAATGTCTATGCAGATACGAGGTAGTATAGTGAACTTGTAATCTGTGCCCAGCGTTTCGGGAAATCTGTCTGCATAATTGCCAATGTCTATGCAGATACGAGGTAGTACAGTGAATAGTCATTTGATACAAGCAGGGCCCAAAATAAGCCTGTAAACTGTGTCCAATGTTTGGGTAAATCTGTCTGCATAATTGCTAATGTCTATGCAGATACGCGGTAGTACAGTGAACTTGTAATCTGTGTCCAGCGTTTCGGGAAATCTGTCTGCATAATTGCCAATGTCTATGCAGATACGAGGTAGTACAGTGAACTTGTAATCTGTGTCCAATGTTTCGGTAAGTTTGTCTGCATAATTGCCAATGTCTATGCAGATACGAGGTAGTATAGTGAACTTGTAATCTGTGTCCAGTGTTTCGGTAAGTTTGTCTGCATAATTGCCAATGTCTATGCAGATACGAGGTAGTAAAGTGAACTTGTAATCTGTGTCCAATGTTTCGGTAAGTTTGTCTGCATAATTGCTAATGTCTATGCAGATACGAGGTAGTACAGTGAATAGTCATTTGACACAAGCAGGGCCCAACATAAGCCTGTAAACTGTGTCCAATGTTTGGGTAAATCTGTCTGCATAATTGCTAATGTCTATGCAGATACGCGGAAGTATAGTGAACTTGTAATCTGTGTCCAGCGTTTCGGGAAATATGTCTGCATAATTGCCAATGTCTATGCAGATACGAGGTAGTACAGTGAACTTGTAATCTGTGTCCAATGTTTCGGTAAGTTTGTCTGCATAATTGCTAATGTCTATGCAGATACGAGGTAGTACAGTGAATAGTCATTTGACACAAGCAGGGCCCAACATAAGCCTGTAAACTGTGTCCAGTGTTTCGGTAAATCTGTCTGCATAATTGGTAATGTCTATGCAGATACGAGGTAGTATAGTGAGCTTGTATTCTATGTCCAGTGTTTCGGTAAATCTGTCTGCATAATTGCTAATGTCGATGCAGATACGAGGTAGTACAGTGAATAGTCATTTGACACAAGCAGGGCCCAAAATAAGCCTGTAAACTGTGTCCAATGTTTGGGTAAATCTGTCTGCATAATTGCTAATGTCTATGCAGATACGCGGTAGTATAGTGAACTTGTAATCTGTGTCCAGTGTTTCGGTAAATCTGTCTGCATAATTGGTAATGTCTATGCAGATACGAGGTAGTGCAGTGAAGTTGTAATCTGTGTCCAGTGCTTCGGTAAATCTGTCTGCACAATTGCCAATGTCTATGCAGATACTAGGTAGTGCAGTTAACTTGTAATCTGTGTCCAGTGCTTCAGTAAATCTGTCTGCATAATTGCCAATGTCTAGGCAGATATGAGGTAGTACAGTGAAGAGTCATTTGACACAAGCAGGGCCCAAAATAAGCCTGTAAACTGTGTCCAATGTTTGGGTAAATCTGTCTGCATAATTGCCAATGTCTATGCAGATACGAGGTAGCACAGTGAACTTGTAATCTGTGTCCAGTGCTTCAGTAAATCTGTCTGCATAATTGCCAATGTCTATGCAGATACGAGGTAGTATCGTGAACTTGTAATCTGTGTCCAGTGCTTCAGTAAATCTGTCTGCATAATTGCCAATGTCTATGCAGATACGAGGTAGTACAGTGAATAGTCATTTGACACAAGCAGGGCCCAAAATAAGCCTGTAAACTGTGTCCAATGTTTGGGTAAATTTATCTGCATAATTGCCAATGTCTATGCAGATACGAGGTAGTGTAGTGAACTTGTAATCTGTGTCCAGCGTTTCGGGAAATCTGTCTGCATAATTGCCAATGTCTATGCAGATACGAGGTAGTACAGTGAATAGTCATTTGACACAAGCAGGGCCCAAAATAAGCCTGTAAACTGTGTCCAATGTTTGGGTAAATCTGTCTGCATAATTGCTAATGTCTATGCAGATACGTGGTAGTACAGTGAACTTGTAATCAGTGTCCAGCGTTTCGGGAAATCTGTCTGCATAATTGCCAATGTCTATGCAGATACAAGGTAGTACATGGAACTTGTAATCTGTGTCCAATGTTTCGGTAAGTTTGTCTGCATAATTGCCAATGTCTATGCAGATACGAGGTAGTATAGTGAACTTGTAATCTGTGTCCAATGTTTCGGTAAGTTTGTCTGCATAATTGCTAATGTCTATGCAGATACGAGGTAGCACAGTGAATAGTCATTTGACACAAGCAGGGCCCAACATAAGCCTGTAAACTGTGTCCAATGTTTGGGTAAATCTGTCTGCATAATTGCTACTGTCTATGCAGATACGTGGTAGTACAGTGAACTTGTAATCTGTGTCCAGCGTTTCGGGAAATCTGTCTGCATAATTGCCAATGTCTATGCAGATACGAGGCAGTACAGTGAACTTGTAATCTGTGTCCAATGTTTCGGTAAGTTTGTCTGCATAATTGCCAATGTCTATGCAGATACGAGGTAGTATAGTGAACTTGTAATCTGTGTCCAGTGTTTCGGTAAATCTGTCTGCATAATTGCTAATGTCTTTGCAGATACGAGGTAGTATCGTGAACTTGTAATCTGTGTCCAGTGTTTTGTTAAATCTGTCTGCATAATTGCTAATGTCTATGCAGATACGCGGTAGTATAGTGAACTTGTTATCTGTGTCCAGTTTCAGTAAATCTGTCTGCATAATTGCCAGTCTATGCAGATACGAGGAAGTACAGTGAATCTTCATTTGACACAAGCATGGCCCAAAATAAGCCTGTAAACTGTGTCCATTGTTTGTGTAAATCTATCTGCATAATTCCCAATGTCTATGTAGATACGCAGCTGTACAGTGAACTTCTAATCTGTGTCCAGTGTTTCCGTAAAATCTGTCTGCATAATGGCCAATGTCTATGCAGATAAGAGGAAGTACAGTGAATAGTCATTTGACACAAGCAGCGCCCAAAATAAGCCTGTAAACTGTGTCCAATGTTTGGGTAAGTTTGTCTGCATAATTGCCAATGTCTATGCAGATACGAGGTAGTATAGTGAACTTGTAATCTGTGTCCAATGTTTCGGTAAGTTTGTCTGCATAATTGCTAATGTCTATGCAGATACGAGGTAGTACAGTGAATAGTCATTTGACACAAGCAGGGCCCAACATAAGCCTGTAAACTGTGTCCAATGTTTGGGTAAATCTGCCTGCATAATTGCTAATGTCTATGCAGATACGCGGTAGTACAGTGAACTTGTAATCTGTGTCCAGCGTTTCGGGAAATCTGTCTGCATAATTGCCAATGTATATGCAGATACGAGGTAGTACAGTGAACTTGTAATCTGTGTCCAATGTTTCGGTAAGTTTGTCTGCATAATTGCCAATGTCTATGCAGATATGAGGTAGTATAGTGAACTTGTAATCTGTGTCCAGTGTTTCGGTAAATCTGTCTGCATAATTGCTAATGTCTATGCAGATACGAGGTAGTATCGTGAACTTGTAATCTGTGTCCAGTGTTTTGTTAAATCTGTCTGCATAATTGCTAATGTCTATGCAGATACGCGGTAGTATAGTGAACTTGTTATCTGTGTCCAGTTTCAGTAAATCTGTCTGCATAATTGCCAGTCTATGCAGATACGAGGAAGTACAGTGAATCGTCATTTGACACAAGCATGGCCCAAAATAAGCCTGTAAACTGTGTCCATTGTTTGGGTAAATCTATCTGTATAATTGCGAATGTCTATGCAGATACGCGGTAGTACAGTGAACTTGTAATCTGTGTCCAGCGTTTCGGGAAATCTGTCTGCATAATTGCCAATGTCTATGCAGATACGAGGTAGTACAGTGAACTTGTAATCTGTGTCCAATGTTTCGGTAAGTTTGTCTGCATAATTGCCAATGTCTATGCAGATACTAGGTAGTACAGTGAACTTGTAATCTGTGTCCAGTGTTTCGGTAAGTTTGTCTGCATAATTGCCAATGTCTATGCAGATACAAGGTAGTATAGTGAACTTGTAATCTGTGTCCAGTGTTTCGGTAAATCTGTCTGCATAATTGCTAATGTCTATGCTGATACGAGGTAGTATAGTGAACTTGTAATCTGTGTCCAGTGTTTTGGTAAATCTGTCTGCATAATTGCTAATGTCTATGCAGATACGCGGTAGTATAGTGAACTTGTAATCTGTGTCCAGTGTTGCAGTAAATCTGTCTGCATAATTGCCAGTCTATGCAGATACGAGGAAGTACAGTGAATCGTCATTTGACACAAGCATGGCCCAAAATAAGCCTGTAAACTGTGTCCATTGTTTGGGTAAATCTATCTGCATAATTCCCAATGTCTATGCAGATACGCGGCTGAACAGTGAACTTCTAATCTGTGTCCAGTGTTTCCGTAAAATCTGTCTGCATAATTGCCAATGTCTATGCAGATAAGAGGTAGTACAGTGAATAGTCATTTGACACAAGCAGGGCCCAAAATAAGCCTGTAAACTGTGTCCAATGTTTGGGTAAATCTGTCTGCATAATTGCTAATGTCTATGCATATACGAGGTAGTACAGTGAACTTGTAATCTGTGTCCAATGTTTCGGTAAGTTTGTCTGCATAATTGCCAATGTCTATGCAGATACGAGGTAGTATAGTGAACTTGTAATCTGTGTCCAATGTTTCGGTAAGTTTGTCTGCATAATTGCTAATGTCTATGCAGATAAGAGGTAGTACAGTTTATAGTCATTTGACACAAGCAGGGCCCAACATAAGCCTGTAAACTGTGTCCAATGTTTGGGTAAATCTGTCTGCATAATTGCTAATGTCTATGCAGATACGCGGTAGTACAGTGAACTTGTAATCTACGTCCAGCGTTTCGGGAAATCTGTCTGCATAATTGCCAATGTCTATGCAGATACGAGGTAGTACAGTGAACTTGTAATCTGTGTCCAATGTTTCGGTAAGTTTGTCTGCATAATTGCCAATGTCTATGCAGATACGAGGTAGTATAGTGAACTTGTAATCTGTGTCCAGTGTTTCGGTAAGTTTGTCTGCATAATTGCCAAAGTCGATGCAGATACGAGGGAGTATAGTGAACTTGTAATCTGTGTCCAGTGTTTCGGTACATCTGTCTGCAAAATTGCTAATGTCTATGCAGATACGAGGAAGTATAGTGAACTTGTAATCTGTGTCCAATGTTTCGGTAAGTTTGTCTGCATAATTGCCAATGTCTATGCAGATACGAGGTAGTATAGTGAACTTCTAATCTGTGTCCAGTGTTTCGGTAAATCTGTCTGCATAATTGCTAATGTCTATGCAGATACGAGGTAGTATCGTGAACTTGTAATCTGTGTCCAGTGTTTCGTTAAATCTGTCTGCATAATTGCTAATGTCTATGCAGATACGCGGTAGTATAGTGAACTTGTTATCTGTGTCCATTTTCAGTAAATCTGTCTGCATAATTGCCAGTCTATGCAGATACGAGGAAGTACAGTGAATCGTCATTTGACACAAGCATGGCCCAAAATAAGCCTGTAAACTGTGTCCATTGTTTGGGTAAATCTATCTGCATAATTCCCAATGTCTATGCAGATACGCAGCTGTACAGTGAACTTCTAATCTGTGTCCAGTGTTTCCGTAAAATCTGTCTGCATAATGGCCAATGTCTATGCAGATAAGAGGAAGTACAGTGAATAGTCATTTGACACAAGCAGGGCCCAAAATAAGCCTGTAAACTGTGTCCAATGTTTGGGTAAGTTTGTCTGCATAATTGCCAATGTCTATGCAGATACGAGGTAGCATAGTGAACTTGTAATCTGTGTCCAATGTTTCGGTAAGTTTGTCTGCATAATTGCTAATGTCTATGCAGATACGAGGTAGTACAGTGAATAGTCATTTGACACAAGCAGGGCCCAAAATAAGCCTGTAAACTGTGTCCAATGTTTGGGTAAATCTGTCTGCATAATTGCTAATGTCTATGCAGATACGTGGTAGTACAGTGAACTTGTAATCTGTGTCCAGCGTTTCGGGAAATCTGTCTGCATAATTGCCAATGTCTATGCAGATACGAGGAAGTACAGTGAATCGTCATTTGACACAAGCATGGCCCAAAATAAGCCTGTAAACTGTGTCCATTGTTTGGGTAAATCTATCTGCATAATTCCCAATGTCTATGCAGATACGCGGCTGTACAGTGAACTTGTAATCTGTGTCCAGCGTTTCGGGAAATCTGTCTGCATAATTGCCAATGTCTATGCAGATACGTGGTAGTACAGTGAACTTGTAATCTGTGTCCAGCGTTTCGGGAAATCTGTCTGCATAATTGCCAATGTCTATGCAGATACGAGGCAGTACAGTGAACTTGTAATCTGTGTCCAATGTTTCGGTAAGTTTGTCTGCATAATTGCCAATGTCTATGCAGATACGAGGTAGTATAGTGAACTTGTAATCTGTGTCCAGTGTTTCGGTAAATCTGTCTGCATAATTGCTAATGTCTATGCAGATACGAGGTAGTATCGTGAACTTGTAATCTGTGTCCAGTGTTTTGTTAAATCTGTCTGCATAATTGCTAATGTCTATGCAGATACGCGGTAGTATAGTGAACTTGTTATCTGTGTCCAGTTTCAGTAAATCTGTCTGCATAATTGCCAGTCTATGCAGATACGAGGAAGTACAGTGAATCTTCATTTGACACAAGCATGGCCCAAAATAAGCCTGTAAACTGTGTCCATTGTTTGTGTAAATCTATCTGCATAATTCCCAATGTCTATGTAGATACGCAGCTGTACAGTGAACTTCTAATCTGTGTCCAGTGTTTCCGTAAAATCTGTCTGCATAATGGCCAATGTCTATGCAGATAAGAGGAAGTACAGTGAATAGTCATTTGACACAAGCAGCGCCCAAAATAAGCCTGTAAACTGTGTCCAATGTTTGGGTAAGTTTGTCTGCATAATTGCCAATGTCTATGCAGATACGAGGTAGTATAGTGAACTTGTAATCTGTGTCCAATGTTTCGGTAAGTTTGTCTGCATAATTGCTAATGTCTATGCAGATACGAGGTAGTACAGTGAATAGTCATTTGACACAAGCAGGGCCCAACATAAGCCTGTAAACTGTGTCCAATGTTTGGGTAAATCTGCCTGCATAATTGCTAATGTCTATGCAGATACGCGGTAGTACAGTGAACTTGTAATCTGTGTCCAGCGTTTCGGGAAATCTGTCTGCATAATTGCCAATGTCTATGCAGATACGAGGTAGTACAGTGAACTTGTAATCTGTGTCCAATGTTTCGGTAAGTTTGTCTGCATAATTGCCAATGTCTATGCAGATACGAGGTAGTATAGTGAACTTGTAATCTGTGTCCAGTGTTTCGGTAAATCTGTCTGCATAATTGCTAATGTCTATGCAGATACGAGGTAGTATCGTGAACTTGTAATCTGTGTCCAGTGTTTTGTTAAATCTGTCTGCATAATTGCTAATGTCTATGCAGATACGCGGTAGTATAGTGAACTTGTAATCTGTGTCCAGTGTTTCAGAAAATCTGTCTGCATAATTGCCAGTCTATGCAGATACGAGGAAGTACAGTGAATCGTCATTTGACACAATAATGGCCCAAAATAAGCTGGTAAACTGTGTCCATTGTTTGGGTAAATCTATCTGCATAATTCCCAATGTCTATGCAGATACGCGGCTGTACAGTGAACTTCTAATCTGTGTCCAGTGTTTCCGTAAAATCTGTCTGCATAATTGCCAGTCTATGCAGATACGAGGAAGTACAGTGAATCGTCATTTGACACAAGCAGGGCCCAAAATAAGCCTGTAAACTGTGTCCAATGTTTGGGTAAATCTGTCTGCATAATTGGTAATGTCTATGCAGATACGCAGTAGTATAGTGAACTTGTAATCTGTGTCCAGTGTTTCGGTAAATCTGTCTGCATAATTGCCAATGTCTATGCAGATACGAGGTAGTATAGTGAACTTGTAATATGTGTCCAGTGTTTCGGTAAGTTTGTCTGCATAATTGCCAATGTCTATGCAGATACGAGGTAGTATAGTGAACTTGTAATCTGTGTCCAATGTTTCGGTAAGTTTGTCTGCATAATTGCCAATGTCTATGCAGATATGAGGTAGTACAGTGAATAGTCATTTGACACAAGCAGGGCCCATCATAAGCCTGTAAACTGTGTCCAATGTTTGGGTAAATTTATCTGCATAATTGCTAATGTCTATGCAGATACGAGGTAGTACAGTGAATAGTCATTTGACACAAGCAGGGCCCAAAATAAGCCTGTAAACTGTGTCCAATGTTTGGGCAAATTTGTCTGCATAATTGCTAATGTCTATGCAGATACGCGGTAGTACAGTGAACTTGCAACTGTGTCCAGCGTTTCGGGAAATCTGTCTGAATAATTGCCAATGTCTATGCAGATACGAGGTAGTACAGTGAACTTGTAATCTGTGTCCAATGTTTCGGAAAGTTTGTCTGCATAATTGCCAATGTCTATGCAGATACGCGGTAGTATAGTGAACTTGCCATCTGTGTCCAGTGTTTCGGTAAGTTTGTCTGCATAATTGCCAATGTCTATGCAGATACGAGGTAGTATAGTGAACTTGTAATCTGTGTCCAATGTTTCGGTAAGTTTGTCTGCATAATTGCTAATGTCTATGCAGATACGAGGAAGTACAGTGAATCGTCATTTGACAGAAGCATGGCCCAAAATGAGCCTGTAAACTGTGTCCATTGTTTGGGTAAATCTATCTGCATAATTCCCAATGTCTATGCAGATACGCGGCTGTACAGTGAACTTCTAATCTCTGTCCAGTGTTTCCGTAAAATCTGTCTGCATAATTGCCAATGTCTGTGCAGATAAGAGGTAGTACAGTGAATAGTCATTTGACACAAGCAGGGCCCAAAATAAGCCTGTAAACTGTGTCCAATGTTTGGGTAAGTTTGTCTGCATAATTGCCAATGTCTATACAGATACGAGGTAGTATAGTGAACTTGTAATCTGTGTCCAATGTTTCGGTAAGTTTGGCTGCATAATTGCTAATGTCTATGCAGATACGAGGTAGTACAGTGAATAGTCATTTGACACAAGCATGGCCCAAAATAAGCCTGTAAACTGTGTCCATTGTTTGGGTAAATCTATCTGCATAATTCCCAATGTCTATGCAGATACGCAGCTGTACAGTGAACTTCTAATCTGTGTCCAGTGTTTCCGTAAAATCTGTCTGCATAATTGCCAGTCTATGCAGATACGAGGAAGTACAGTGAATCGTCATTTGACACAAGCAGGGCCCAAAATAAGCCTGTAAACTGTGTCCAATGTTTGGGTAAATCTGTCTGCATAATTGCTAATGTCTATGCAGATACGCGGTAGTATAGTGAACTTGTAATCTGTGTCCAGTGTTTCGGTAAATCTGTCTGCATAATTGCCAATGTCTATGCAGATACGAGGTAGTATAGTGAACTTGTAATCTGTGTCCAGTGTTTCGGTAAGTTTGTCTGCATAATTGCCAATGTCTATGCAGATACGAGGTAGTATAGTGAACTTGTAATCTGTGTCCAATCTTTCGGTAAGTTTGTCTGCGTAATTGCCAATGTCTATGCAGATATGAGGTAGTACAGTGAATAGTCATTTGACACAAGCAGGGCCCAACATAAGCCTGTAAACTGTGTCCAGTGTTTCGGTAAATCTGTCTGCATAATTGCGAATGTCTATGCAGATACGAGGTAGTACAGTGAAGTTGTAATCTGTGTCCAGTGCTTCAGTAAATCTCTCTGCATAATTGCCAATGTCTATGCAGATACGAGGTAGTACAGTGAATAGTCATTTGACACAAGCAGGGCCAAAAATAAGCCTGTAAACTGTGTCCAATGTTTGGGTAAATTTATCTGCATAATTGCTAATGTCTATGTAGATACGAGGTAGTACAGTGAATAGTCATTTGACACAAGCAGGGCCCAAAATAAGCCTGTAAACTGTGTCCAATGTTTGGGTAAATTTGTCTGCATAATTGCTAATGTCTATGCAGATACGCGGTAGTACAGTGAACTTGTAACTGTGTCCAGCGTTTCGGGAAATCTGTCTGAATAATTGCCAATGTCTATGCAGATACGAGGTAGTACAGTGAACTTGTAATCTGTGTCCAATGTTTCGGAAAGTTTGTCTGCATAATTGCCAATGTCTATGCAGATACGAGGTAGTATAGTGAACTTGTCATCTGTGTCCAATGTTTCGGTAAGTTTGTCTACATAATTGCTAATGTCTATGCAGATACGAGGTAGTACAGTGAATAGTCATTTGACACAAGCAGGGCCCAACATAAGCCTGTAAACTGTGTCTAATGTTTGGGTAAATCTGTCTGCATAATTGCTAATGTCTATGCAGATACGCGGTAGTACAGTGAAGTTGTAATCTGTGTCCAATGTTTCGGTAAGTTTGTCTGCATAATTGCCAATGTCTATGCAGATACGAGGTAGTATAGTGAACTTATAATCTGTGTCCAGTGTTTCGGTAAGTTTGTCTGCATAATTGCCAATGTCTATGCAGATACGAGGTAGTATAGTGAACTTGTAATCTGTGTCCAATGTTTCGGTAAGTTTGTCTGCATAATTGCTAATGTCTATGCAGATACGAGGTAGTACAGTGAATAGTCATTTGACACAAGCAGGGCCCAACATAAGCCTGTAAACTGTGTCCAGTGTTTCGGTAAATCTGTCTGCATAATTGCCAATGTCGATGCAGATACGAGGTAGTATAGTGAACTTGTAATCGGTGTCCAGTGTTTCTGTAAATCTGTCTGCATAATTGCCAATGTCTATGAAGATACGCGGTTGTACAGTGAACTTCTAATCTGTGTCCAGTGTTTCCGTAAAATCTGTCTGCATAATTGCCAATGTCTATGCAGATAAGAGGTAGTACAGTGAATAGTCATTTGACACAAGCATGGCCCAAAATAAGCCCGTAAACTGTGTCCATTGTTTGGGTAAATCTATCTGCATAATTGACAATGTCTTTGCCTCGGGAGGTTTTCCATTGCCATAAGGAGTGCCAGGCCATCAATGACAAGACAACTTGTCCCAGGAACTGATGGTATTGTTTTATACTAGGGCATGCCCGTACTATATATATATATCTAAAATTATATCCCCCCCCCCCCCCTCTATTTACATGAAATGGTTTGGTCCATTCGCAAAGCCAAAGCGAACGGCTTGCGAGTACGGTGGCAATCCCCCCCCCCCTCTATTTACATGAAATGGTTTGGTCCAAAGCGAACGGCTTGCGAGTACGGTGACAATCCCCCCCCCCCCCCCCCCTCTATTTACATGAAATGGTTTGGTCCATAGCGAACGGCTTGCGAGTACGGTGACAATCCCCCCCCTCTATTTACATGAAATGGTTTGGTCCAAAGCGAACGGCTTGCGAGTACGGTGACAATCCCCCCCCCTCTATTTACATGAAATGGTTTGGTCCAAAGCGAACGGCTTGCGGAGTTTGGTAAAGAAATCGCCATAGCTCGGTAACTACTTCTCCGATTAATATGAAACCTTGAAAAGGCACATCCTCAGGTCCCCAGCAATATACCTGGCAAGTTTCAAGTATATCGGACCCGTGGTTGTCGAGAAACAGCGGTCGCATACACACACACAGACACACAGAGATTACTGGAATTATAGATAGATCAAAATCACACCACATTTTGTGAGGATATATAATAGCAGGGTTTTTTTTTAGCTGTGTGTAGGCTGTGCTGTCCTTGGTCGGTCCTGAACAAAATATCGTTCCATTTTATGAGTTGATCATACAAAAATACGACTCCAGGAAAGGTTTATATTTATATTTTGTAGTATCATTTGTATTTATATTTTGAAGTATAATTTATATTTTGTCGTATGATTTATATTTACATTTTGCAGTGTAATTTATATTTTGCAGTATCATATATATTTTTGTGGTATTATTTATATTTTGCAGATTAAAATCATATTTTGTCATATAATTTTTATTTTATCATTTGTATTTTTATTTATATATTGTCGTATACTTTATATTTATATATTGTAGTATAATTTATATTTATATTTTGTAGTATAATTTATATTTATATTTTGTGGTATAATTTATATTTATATTTTGTAGTATAATTTATATTTATATTTTGTCGTATAATTTATATTTATATTTTGTAGTATAATTTATATTTATATTTTGTAGTATAATTTATATTTATATTTTGTAGTATAATTTATATTTATATTTTGTAGTATAATTTATATTTATATTTTGTAGTATAATTTATATTTATATATTGTCGTATACTTTATATTTATATATTGTAGTATAATTTATATTTATATTTTGTAGTATAATTTATATTTATATTTTGTAGTATAATTTATATTTATATTTTGTAGTATAATTAATATTTATATTTTGTAGTATAATTTATATTTATATTTTGTAGTATAATTTATATTTATATTTTGTAGTATAATTTATATTTATATTTTGTAGTATAATTTATATTTATATTTTGTACTACAATTTATATTTATATTTTGTTGTATAATTTATATTTATATTTTGCAGTATCATTTATATTTATATTTTGAAGTATAATTTATATTTTGTCATATGATTTATATTTACATTTTGCAGTATAATTTATATTTTGCAGTATCATTTATATATTTGTGGTATCATTTATATTTTGCAGAATAAAGCATATTTTGTCATATAATTTTTATTTTATAATTTGTATTTTTATTTATATATTGTCATATACTTTATATTTATATATTGTAGTATAATTTATATTTATATTTTGTAGTGTCATTTATATTTATATTTTGTAGTATAATTTATATTTATATTTTGTAGTATAATTTATATTTATATTTTGTAGTATAATTTATATTTATATTTTGAAGTATAATTTATATTTTGTAGTATAATTTATATTTATATTTTGTAGTTTAATTTATATTTTGCAGTATAATTTCTATTTTGTGGTATAATTTATACTTTGCAGTATAATTTATATTTTGTATTATTTATATTTATATTTTGTATTATTTTTATTTTTATTTTGTAGTGCAATTCATATTTAGCAGTATAATCTATATTTATATTTTGCAGTATAATTTCTATTTTTTGGTAGAATTTATACTTTGCAGTATAATTTATATTTTGCAGTATAATTTATATTTTGCAGTATAATTTCTATTTTGTTGTATAATTTATATTTTGCAGTATAATTTACATTTTGTATTATTTATATTTATATTTTGTATTATTTATATTTTTATTTTGTAGTGCAATTCATATTTATATTTTGCAGTATAATTTCTATTTTGTGGTATAATTTATACTTTGCAGTATAATTTATATTTTGTATTATTTATATTTATATTTTGTATTATTTTTATTTTTATTTTGTAGTGCAATTCATATTTAGCAGTATAATCTATATTTATATTTTGCAGTATAATTTCTATTTTTTGGTAGAATTTATACTTTGCAGTATAATTTATATTTTGCAGTATAATTTATATTTTGCAGTATAATTTATATTTTGTTGTATAATTTATACTTTGCAGTATAATTTACATTTTGTATTATTTATATTTATATTTTGTATTATTTATATTTTTATTTTGTAGTGCAATTCATATTTATATTTTGCAGTATAATCTATATTTATATTTTGCAGTATAATTTCTATTTTGTGGTATAATTTATACTTTGCAGTATAATTTATATTTTGCAATATAATTTATATTTTGCAGTATAATTTCTATTTTGTAGTATAATTTATATTTTGTAGTATAATTTATATTTTGCAGTATAATTTCTTGATTTACGTGGTTTAGTACAGATTTGATTTGAGTTGTTTAGTATGGGTTTGATTTGAATTGTTTATACAGATTTGATTTGAGTTGTTTAGTATGGGTTTGATTTGAGTTGTTTATACAGATTTGATTTGAGTTGTTTAGTACGGGTTTGATTTGAGTTGTTTAATAATAATAATAATAATAATAATGTATTTATTTTATATAGCGCTTTTCAGGAAGCCCAAAGACGCTTTGACAGAGTGCAAAACATAATGCATAGCAAAACATAAAAACAAATTTTTTTTTTTTTTTTGTATACTAAGTCGAGGCTCGGCGAAGAGCTAACACATATAACATATAATAAAGGGAGTGGTACATAAGAAGGCAGAGAGAGATGGAAGCACAACAACAGTGGGGAACAGGAACATCGGGAGATCTGTGGAAGGGAGAGGGGTGGGGCAAGATTGACAATACATTATACGGGATAAACAAGATGGACACCACATTGTACAAACTTTCCCCACTGAGTTAAAGACAGAAGACAGTTCTAAACCACCTGTCGGGGGATCTTCCTAAGACCCCCACTGTGTAAACAACAAAGAGGTTTCTTACGTTTGGCGCTTCATCAGTTAACTCAACATCCTCAACCTTACATCTCCTGAAGCTCCTCTTGATGATGTAACCACTCAGGTGTGGTCGGTAATTCCCCATCATGTATCGATAAAACAATATCGATTAATCAGACCACAAGATGCACTTTCTCAACTCGACCAACTGTCAATCCGAATCAATTGCAAAATTGCAAAAATTGCAAAAAGACAATAATCAATAGGGAAATATTCAAAGCAAAAAGGAGGGAGAAGGAGAAGAGATAGTCAGGGGTTAAATGCTGTGGGTTAAATGTTGAATGCAGTGTTGAACAGGTAGGTCTTGAGTGATGTTTTGAATGTGGTGAGTGAGGAGGAGTCTCTGATGGTGTGAGGTAGTGAGTTCCAGAGGGTGGGAGCAGCGATGGAGAAGGCCCTGTCCCTCCAGGATCTGAATTTGGTCCGGATGGGGGGGGGACGGGACGGTCAGGAGGTTGGTACCAGCAGAGCGGAGGTTGCGGTTGGGAGTGTGTCTGGAGAGGAGGTCAGCCAGGTAGGATGGGGCCAGGTTATGGAGGGCTTTGTAGGTCAAGAGGAGGATTTTGTACTGGATTCTCTGGGAGATGGGGAGCCAGTGAAGCTTGTAAAGGATGGGGGTGATGTGGTCACGGGTCTGGGAATGGGTGAGTAGACGGGCAGTGGAGTTCTGAATGTATTGGAGTTTAATGGTGATTGTTGAGGGTGAACCATTAAGGAGGCTATTGCAGTAGTCCAGACGGGAGGTGATGAAGGCGTGGATGAGGGTTTCTGCAGCCATGGAGGAGAGGGATGGACGGAGACGGGCGATGTTTTTCAGGTGAAAGAAGGCTGTCTTTGTGATCTGTTTAGTGTATTTGTCGAAGGAAAGGGTTTGGTCAAAGATGATGCCAAGATTCCGGATGTGAGGGGAGGTGGATACTGGGATACCGTCGATGTTGAGGGCAAAGTTATGGGTGGATTTTATGAGCGTTTTTGGGCCAATGATGATTATTTCAGATTTATCATAGTTAAGTTTGAGGAAGTTGATTTGAAGCCAGGATTTTATTTCAGTGATGCAGTTTGTCAGGATAGAGTGGGTGGCGGTGGAGATGGACTTGGTGGAGATGAAAAGCTGGATGTCATCGGCGAAGCAGTGGAATTGGAGACCATGACGGCGGATTAAGTGACCGAGGGGGGACAGGTAAAGGATGAAGAGGAGGGGGCCAAGAACTGAACCTTGGGGGACACCTTGGGGGAGGGGAGCAGTGGGGGATTTACAGTTATTGATGGAGATGAACTGGCGTCTGTCAGAGAGGTATGATTTAATCGAAGAGAGGGCAGTGCCGGTAACGTTAAAGGTGGTTTCAAGTCGGGTGAGGAGGATGGTGTGATCGATGGTGTCAAAGGCGGCGCTGAGGTCGAGGAGGATGAGAATGTTGAGGTTGCCAGCGTCAGAGGAGAGTAGAAGGTCGTTGGTGATTTTGAGGAGAGCAGTTTCAGTACTGTGGTTGGAGCGGAATCCGGATTGGGATGTTTCATACAGGTTATTGGCAGAGAGGTGATGTTTGAGTTGAGTGGCTACAGCACGTTCCAGAACTTTCGACAGAAAGGGTAGGTTGGAGATGGGTCTGAAGTTATTTAGGGTGTCAGGGTTTAGTCCAGGTTTTTTCAGAATGGGGGTAACAGCAGCAATTTTGAGGGATGGTGGGACGATGCCTGTAGACAGGGAGGAGTTTATTGTTGCAATGATAAGTGGAGAGAGAGCAGGAAGGGAGGCCTTGACAAAGCTGGAGGGGATGGGTCAAGAGTGCAGGTGGCAGTTTTCATTCCTATGAGGAGTTCAGAGAGGTCAGTAGGGGAGACTGGGGAGAATTGAGACAGGGGATGGCAGGATAAGGGGGGGGGCAGGTGGTTTGAGGGGGAGCGGGTGCGGCGGTGGTCAAGCTGTTGTAGATGTTTTCAATTTTGCGTTGGAAGAATGAAAGGAAGGAGATGCAGTTGTCTACTGTGAATGACTGGGTGGTGGTGTTCAGGGGGCTGAGGAGTTTGTTTATTGTAGAGAAGAGTGCTCTTGGGTTTCCGGAGCCAGAGTGGATAATTTGAGAGTAGTAGGTGGAGCGGGCGCGGGAGAGGGCATCTTTATAGTGTTGTAGGTGGTCCTTGTAGGCTTCGGAGTGAACTGTGAGACCTGTTTTATTGCGGAGTCTTTCAAGTTGGCGAGCACGAGTTTTCATCAGGCGGATTTCAGGGGTAAACCAGGGAGCAGAATGGGTGAAAGAAACTGTTTTGGTTTTTATAGGCGCAAGTTGGTCAAGGCAGGAGGAGAGAGTGTGGTTGTAGTAGTCAGTGAGATCAGAAGGGGTGTGGAGGTCAACGAAGGGAGAAGTGGATATTTTTTCAGAGAGGGTGGATGAGAATGAGGTAGGTGAAAGAGCGTTTAGCTTACGGAAGTTGATAGTGCGATAATGCCTTGGTGCTGGGGTGGGGATGTTGAGGGTCATAGTGATGGCTAAGTGGTCAGAGAGGGTGAGGTCAGAGCCAGAGAGGTGGTGCAAAATTAGTCCAGTAGAGCAGACATGGTCCAAAATGTGACCACGGCTATGGGTAGGAAAGTTGACATGTTGAGTGAGGTTAAAGCAGGTGAGTAAATCAGTGAAGTCAGTGGTTATCGTGGAGTCAGTGGAGTCCATGTGGATATTGAAATCACCAAGGAGGAGGATTGAGGGGGAGAGGGAACATAGCTGGGTCAGAAAGTAGAAGTCAGACAGGAATGATGGGTGTGGCTTGGGAGGGCGGTAGACAACAGCCATGACGGACTGTGTGTGACCAGAGAGTTTAAAAGCCAGGTGTTCAAATGATGGAGCAGATGCGATGGAGATGAGGCTGGTCCTGATGTCTTGTCGGTGAATAACGGCAATTCCACCACCTCGGCCCTCCGAGCGTTGTTTATTGATGTAAGAATATCCATTGGGTGTGGTGAGGTTGAGTGCGAAGTAGTCCAGAGGTTGTTGCCGGGTTTCAGTGAGACAGAGAAAGTCCAGTTTATTTTCCAGGATGTAGTCGTTCAAGATGAGGCATTTGTTGTTGAGGGACCGGGTATTGAACAGGGTGAGCTTGATGTTGTTTTGTACGGTGGGGATGAACTCAGGTGATTTGGCCAGGGTTCGCAGACAGGAGGTGCGATTGTGTGCGTTGCTGTGACCAGGTGCGCTGGGACGATGAGTGGGAGTGCACTGAGCCGACCAGAGGACGGGGATGGAGTGACCTGAATGTGAATAAACAAAGTTATGACCGGAGCCACGGTGAATGTACCTGGGTCGTCGCAGGAGTCCATTGGATTTGATTGCAGAGATGCATGATGGGGTGGAGCGGGTATTAAGCAGAAGAAGCCTTGCGGCGGAGTACCGCAGAGCCATGCCAGGCAGGAGCGAAGAGACGAGCACAAGGCCAAGGTTGAGGAGGCGAAACAATGGCCACAACCCACGGGAGCGGGCCCGAGGAAACAGCGAAGGAGCCGGGCAGGTGAAGCCAGGAGCAGAGCCGGGACCGAGCAGAGGGCAGACAGGAGCGAAGAGACGAGCACGAGGCCAAGGTTGAGGAGGCAAAGCGGCAAATGCAGCGGCAAACGACCGCCACCACTAATCAAGATAACGGCGGCAAACCGTCACCACCGCCGCTGCAAACAATGGCCACAACCCACGGGAAACAGTGAAGGAGCCGGGCAGGCGGAGCTAGGAGCAGAGCCGGGACCATGCAGAGGGCAGACTCAATGGCCAAAAATCCGCCACGACCACCAGCAAAGCACGCTACGGACAATGGCCCAGTCGGAGAAGCGGCGAGCAAGCGATGCCAGCGTCCTCTCCGGACCGGACCGGAAGCGGAGGATCAAGCCGGGCCGTTTAGTTTAGCGCCGGCCGTTTAGTATGGGTTTGATTTGAGTTGTTTAGTACAGATTTGATTTGCTCTATCGAACAGCTCTATCGACATTAGTTGTTGGACGTTAAACGAGTGTTCCATCTGCTGACATTAGTTGGTGGATGTTAAACGAGTGTTCCATCCCCCAACATTAGTTGGTGGATGTTAAACGAGTGTTCCATCTGCCGACATTAGTTGTTGGATGTTAAACGAGTGTTCCAACTGCAGACATTAGTTGTTGGATGTTAAACGAGTGTTCCAACTGCAGACATTAGTTGTTGGATGTTAAACGAGTGTTCCAACTGCAGACATTAGTTGTTGGATGTTAAACGAGTGTTCCATCTGCCGATATTAGTTGTTTGATGTTAAACGAGTGTTCCAACTGCAGACATTAGTTGTTGGATGTTAAACGAGTGTTTCCTTTGCAGACATTAGTTGTTGGATGTTAAACGAGTGTTCCCTTTGCAGACATTATTTGGTGGATGTTAAACGAGTGTTCCATCTGCCGATATTAGTTGGTGGACGTTAAACGAGTGTTCCATCTGCCAATTTTAGTTGGTGGATGCTAAACGAGTGTTCCGTCTGCCGATATTAGTTGGTGGATGTTAAACGAGTGTTCCATCCCCCAACATTAGTTGGTGGATGTTAAACGAGTGTTCCATCTGCCGACATTAGTTGTTGGATGTTAAACGAGTGTTCCATCTGCCGACATTAGTTGGTGCACATTAAATGAGTGTTCCGTTTGCAGACATTAGTTTTTGGATGTTAAACTAGTGTTCCGTTTGCTGACATTAGTTGGTGGACGTTAAACGAGTGTTCCGTTTGCAGACATTAGTTGCTGGACGTTAAATGAGTGTTCCGTTTGCCAACATTAGTTGCTGGACGTTAAACGAGTGTTCCATCTGCCGATATTAGTTGGTGGATGCTAAACGAGTTTCCCATTTGCAGACATTAGTTGCTGGACGTTAAACGAGTTTTCCATCTGCCGACATTAGTTGGTGGATGTTAAATGAGTGTTCCATCTGCCGACATTAGTTGGTGGATGTTCAACGAGCGTTCCATCTGCCGACATTAGTTGGTGTACGTTAAACGAGTGTTCCATCTGCCGACATTAGTTGGTGGATGTTAAATGAGTGTTCCATCTGCCGATATTAGTTGGTGTGTGTTAAACGAGTGTTCCATCGGCCGACATTAGTTGTTGGATGTTAAACGAGTGTTCCATCTGCCGACATTAGTTGGTGGATGTTAAATGAGTGATCCATCTGCCGACATTAGTTGGTGTATGTTAAACACGGGTGTTCATCTGCCGATATTAGTTGCTTGATGTTAAACGAGTGTTCCATCTGCAGACATTAGTTGTTAGATGTTAAACGAGTGTTCACTTTGCAGACATTAGTTGTTGGATGTTAAACGAGTGTTCCGTTTGCAGACATTATTTGGTGGATGTTAAACGAGTGTTCCATCTGCCGATATTAGTTGGTGGATGCTAAACGAGTGTTCCATCTGCCAACATTAGTTGGTGGATGTTAAACGAGTGATCCATCTGCCGACATTAGTTGTTGGATGTTAAACGAGTGTTCCATCTGCCGATATTAATTGTTGGATGATAAACGAGTGTTCAATCTTCCAATATTAGTTGTTTGATGTTAAACAAGTGTTCCGTCTGCCGATATTAGTTGTTTGATGTAAAACGAGTGTTCCATCTGCAGACATTAGTTGTTAGATGTTAAACGAGTGTTCCCTTTGCAGACATTAGTTGTTGGATGTTAAACGAGTGTTCCGTTTGCAGACATTATTTGGTGGATGTTAAACGAGTGTTCCATCTGCCGATATTAGTTGGACGTTAAACTAGTGTTCCATCTGCCGACATTAGTTGGTGGATGTTAAACGAGTGTTCCGTCTGCCGATATTAGTTGTTTGATGTTAAACAAGTGTTCCGTCTGCCGATATTAGTTGTTTGATGTAAAACGAGTGTTCCATCTGCAGACATTAGTTGTTAGATGTTAAACGAGTGTTCCCTTTGCAGACATTAGTTGTTGGATGTTAAACGAGTGTTCCGTTTGCAGACATTATTTGGTGGATGTTAAACGAGTGTTCCATCTGCCGACATTAGTTGGTGGATGTTAAACGAGTGTTCCATCTGCCAATATTAGTTGCTGGATGCTAAACGAGTGTTCTGTCTGCCGATATTAGTTGTTGGATGTTAAACGAGTGTTCCATCTGCCGATATTAGTTGTTTGATGTTAAACGAGTGTTCCAACTGCAGACATTAGTTGTTGGATGTTAAACGAGTGTTTCCTTTGCAGACATTAGTTGTTGGATGTTAAACGAGTGTTCCCTTTGCAGACATTATTTGGTGGATGTTAAACGAGTGTTCCATCTGCCGATATTAGTTGGTGGACGTTAAACGAGTGTTCCATCTGCCAATTTTAGTTGGTGGATGCTAAACGAGTGTTCCGTCTGCCGATATTAGTTGGTGGATGCTAAACGAGTGTTCCGTCTGCCGATATTAGTTGTTGGATGTTAAACGAGTGTTCCATCTGCCGATATTAGCTGTTGGATGTTAAACAAGTGTTCCATCTGCCGACATTAGTTGTTGGATGTAAAACGGGTGTTCCGTCTGCCGACATTAGTTGTTGGATGTTAAACGAGTGTTCCGTCTGCAGGCATTAGTTGTTGGATGTTAAACGAGTGTTCCCTTTGCAGACATTATTTGGTGGATGTTAATATCCCATGGGGTCCTTTATGAAACGTCGGTGAGCTATCTCTGGCACACTGGACAAAGTACAAATTCTGCTCCAACTATTTTGTTGAACGTCAAGCCTGGCCAACCGGTTCGTGAAATACTTGGGCAAAGCTTCTCGTGGTCAATCCAACAAGAACGTGGCAATGATTGTGGACGTGAAGAAGAAGACGACAAAGATTCTGAAAAATTATAGAGAGACTAGCTGAATGCACCCGGCATTGCCCAAGTTCTTTTTGAATGAATTTAATCTTCTGTACATAGGTCTGACGTGAGCCCAGTATCAGTTAGTGCTCAACAATTCCTTGTTCTTTCTTCTTTTGGGCCCCACAAGAGAGAATTTTGAAAGCATGTGTTGCAATCAGTCAGATATTCCTATTAAGTGCATAAGTTGTACTTCAAGAGAATTTTGAAAGAAGAAGAAGATTTATTGCGAAATGGGCCCAGCCCGGCCGAAGCGGCCTCGCCACCTATCCTATAACCTTCCCGGGGCCCGTCCCGACGTTTTTTGTTTCAGAGGTTTCCTCCTATCTTTCACCGTTCAGGAGATTAACACGTGCAGACAAACGAACAAACAAATGAAAAATCGGTCAGAGACCGAGGACTTGCCGGAATGTACTTTTTTATCGGCCATTTTGGACAAATATGGCGGCCGAACAACGTGACCGATGATGTCATCATTATTTGTTTTCTAAACTAATCGATTCCTAGATTATGCTCAAGAAATTTCATCTTGATCGGATGAAGTTTAGTACTTGTCAAATTATGACGTCATAATGGAAGCACCTATGACATCATCATTAAGATATTTTATTCCCCATGGAGAGTTCTTTACAATGAGCCACGTCTCAATTTTTTCTATTCAGCATTTTCGGAGATATAGAGGTGCAAAGTTTTTCGGTTTTTCCAAGATGGCGGCCGAACCACGTGACCGATAACGTCATCATTGTTTTTTCCCCCACCAGCTTATGCCGACATGGCGCTCAAGAAATTGCATCTTGATTGGATGACGTTTTGTACTTGTCGAATTATCGAATTATGATGTCATAATGGAGGCCTTGGGCCGAGAGAGTTAAAAATTGGGCACAGTCTATTCCAGGTTAAGACAAATATGTGTGTAAAGTTTGGCGATTCTGTGTGCAACGGTGCAGATGTAGTACTGCGCACAGACAAACAGATGGAAAATCGGTCAGAGACCGAGGACTTTTTTTTTTTTTCTTTTTTTTTTTGTATACAAGATCGAGGCTCGTGAAAGAGCGAACATTAATCACACAGAAAGACAAACCGACACATAAAACATATAACATCGGGAGCGGTAGACAAGATAGGGAGAGAGGGGGAAGGACACAAACACAACATTTGAGAGCAGGGACCGAGAGACATGGAGACATCGAGAGATCTGAGAGAGGGCGAGGGCTTTGGGGGGGGGGGCATGGGAAGGGGGCGGTGGGAGAGGTATAAAACATATGGACATTGCCAGGACTTCCAGGAAAGAAGTTGGAATTTCAAACAAGGTGGATCTGGGGTGAATTAGCGGGGGTAGAAAAGATCAAGGTTTTGGATGGGGGAAGATAAGAGATGGTGGTGAACAGCTGTTTTAAAGACCTGGAGGGAGGAGTGGGATTGAAGGGAGTGAGGGAGTTTGTTCCAGAGGCGGGAGAAAAGAGGAATGAAAGAGTGAAGGTGAGCAGAGAGCCGAGATTTCGGCAGTTTAACCATCAGAGGGTTGCTAGCAGATCTTGTGCGACCTGTCGGAATATTTGGGGGACAGAGCACAGAGAGAGCTGGGGGTGCAAGGCCGGAGAGGAGTCGGTAGAAGACAGAAAGACCACCTACCTGCCTGCGGTGAGTGAGTGAAAGGCCCTCAGAGATAGCTTCATCGTGGGAGATTCCAATAATTCTGAAAGCTTTGGTTTCAACAGCGTGAAGCCGAGCTAGGTGTGAGGCAGGAGCACCGGCCCATAGGGGAGAACAGTATTCCATTGAGCTGCGGATGAAAGCCTTGTATGTGGTGAGGAGCTCAGGTGTGCCGAGGAAGGACTTCGCACGATGGAGGATGCCCAGTCGGCGACTGGCTTTGGAGGCCAGCTTGGAAACGTGGTTTTCCCAAGAAAGATCATGGCAGATAGTGAGACCCAAAAGCTTGAGCGACAGAACTTCTTGGAGAGGATTGTTGAGAAAGTAGATGGGAGGGTTGTCCAGTCGATCTTTTCGGAGAGACATAGTAAGAGTGTGAGATTTGTCAGGATTGAAAGACATGTTCCACTTGTTTGACCAGTCTGTGATTTTGTCCAAGTCTTCAGAGAGTGAGGAGGCTGCAGACTGCCGATCTAAGGGAAGAGGAATGGAGCGGCAGAGAGTGGAGTCATCAGCAAAGAGATAGAGAGGATTTTCAAGAGAGTCAGAGAGATCATTGATGAAGACCAGAAAAAGCACGGGGCCCAGAACACTGCCTTGGGGAACTCCAGCCTGAACAGGAAGAGGAGATGAGAGAAACCCATTCAGGGCCACACGTTGACGACGACTAGAGAGGAAGTCCGCCAGCCATGCGTGGAGATTTCCATGGATACCAAAGGAGGAGAGTTTGGTGAGCAGAGCGGGGTGCCAGACCGTGTCGAAGGCACGTGATATGTCGAGGGAGACAGCTCTAATTTCCTGTTTGGCATTGAGGACCTCCATCCATTGTTGAGACAGCAGAAGCAGCATGTCCAGAGTAGAGTGACCTGGTCTGAAACCAAATTGATGATCAGAGATCAAGCCATTGGGGAAGAGGAAAGATTTCATATCCGAAGCAATGATGGATTCCATGACTTTGCTGATAATTGGGAGAAGGCTGATTGGTCTGTCGTTGCTAGGATCTGTTTTTGCACCTTTTTTGTGCAAAGCGGTGATGTTGGCTGATTTCCAAGCAGATGGCAGTTGACCTTGAGCAAAAGAGAGGGTGAAGAGAACAGAGAGAGGGTGAGATAGAGCGGCAGAGCAGGATTTTAGGACCCGTGGGCTGATGCCGTCGGGTCCAGTTGCAGAATCAGAGTCGAGGGTTGACAGAAACTTTTCCACCTTGTCAGGAGGAAAGGACACGGAGTCCAGGAGCAGCAGGGTACGACTGGGTATGGTGGGTACAGAGAGGGATGGGTTTGGGACACAAGATTTAGAGGCAAACACAGAGTTGAGGCATTCAGCTTTTTCATGTGCGGAGTCAGCTGTGTAGCCGTTTGAGGTAAGGGAGGGGATGGAGGGGGAACAAACACCAGAAACGGATTTGACCAGACGCCACCAGGATTTGGAAGAGGGAGACAGATAAGAGAGTTCGGTCTTGAGAACGGAGAGATATTGTTTCCTGGCTCTCCTGAGGGTGGACACACACTTGTTTCAGGCTTTGTGAAAGGAAATGAGATTTCCTTCCGTTGGATTTGCTTTCCAGGAGACGAAGGCAAGTTGTTTCTGGGCAACAGCCTCACCACAAGATTCCGTGTACCATGGACGGGAGGAAGGGTATGACAACTGAAGACGAGATGGGATAAATCTGTGCATGAGAGAGAGCAATTTACTTTGGAAGAATTCCCAGGATGAGTTGATGTCAGAGGTGGTAGAGATGGGAGACCAGTCCAGATGATTGATGGCTGCTTGAAGACCGTGCCAGTTGGCCTGAGTGAAATGCCAGACTCGTCGACGCTGAGCAGGCTCCCTGAGGATGGTCAGAGAGATGTCCACTTTAACAAGGACATGATCAGATGATCCGATTGGAGCAGAAGAAGAGCAGCAGACATTTTCAGGGAAGTTAGTCATAACCAAGTCCAGAAGAGAAGATGTTCCATTGACTGAGATCCGGGTCGGGAAATTGACAGATTGTGTCAGTCCCAGTGAGTCGCAGAAGTCCTTTGCTGAGGAGCTATGGCTGGTGAGAGAGGTACCCACACCCAGCCAACTGGCATGATGACAGTTGAAATCACCACATATGAGGAAGAGAGAGTTGGGATGAGTAGATATAAGTTGGTCCATATTATCAGACAGCGAGATGTAGATGGAGTCATCACTGTTTGGTGGACGGTACAACACACATATGAACAAGAGGTGGGAGCGAAGGGGAAGCCGTAGCCAGAGGTATTCCTGGGGGTGAGGTGGAGAGAGTGCAGTGCAGGGCGAGTGAGGAAGAGTTTTTGATAAAGATAGCAACCCCGCCTCCAGGACGAGGCTCAGGTCTATCATACCGGAGGAGGGAGTAGCCCGGGAGAGATACTAAGGAATCAGAGACATCATAAAGGAGGAAAGTTTCTGTTAAGCAGATCACGTCTGGTTCGACAGAAGCAACCTGTATGGAGAGATCAGTTAAGTTTGAACGAAGGCCCCGGATGTTTGAGGTCCATACCGTTAATGAAGAGGAAGGGGGAGCATCAGATACAGAACAGGGGGGAGGAGGGGTAGGGTAAGATGTGGAAGAGGTGGAAGAGGTAGGGAGAGCTGTTGAAGGTGTGTCAGAGATAAGAGAGCTGTTGACCTGGAGCTGTTGAAGGTGTGTCAGACTTGCCGGAATGTACTTTTTTATCGGCCATTTTGGACAAATATGGCGGCCGAACCACGTGACCGATGACGTCATCATTATTTGTTTTCTAAACTAATTTATTCCTTGATGATGCTCAAGAAATTTCATCTTGATCGGATGAAGTTTTGTACTTGTCGAATTATGACATCTTAATGGAGGCACCTATGACATCATCATTAACATATTTTATTCCCCATGGAGAGATCTTTACAATGAGCCATGTCTCAATTTTTTCTTTTCAGCACGTTTGGAGATATAGAGGTGCAAAGTTTTTCCAAGATGGCGGCCGAACCACGTGACCGATGACGTCATCATTATTATTTTTTCTCCACCAGTTTGTGCCGTCATGTCGTTCAAGAAATTGCATCTTGATTGGATGAAGTTTTGTACATGTCGAATTATCGAATTATGATGTCATAATGGAGGCCTTGGGCCGAGAGAGCTAAAAATTGGGCAGAGTCTATTCCAGGGCAAGACAAATATGTGTGTAAAGTTTGGCGATTCTATGTGCAACAGTGTAGACGTAGTACTGCGCACAGACAGACAGACAGATGAAAAATCACTCATAGAGTGACACTTGGCAAAACAGAACAAAGTAGCATGGCACTCAGTGGAGCATCCTTTTGACCTCAAAAATAATTAGTGGTTGAATTCAGTTTTTTTTTTTTTTTTTGTATACTGAATCGAGGCTGGTGAAAGAGCAAACATTAATCACACAAAAAGACAAACCGACACACAAAACACAAAAAACAAGGGGAGCGGCAGACAAGATGGGGAGAGAGGGGGGAGGACACAAAAGAGAGGGGGAAGAAGGGGAAGGACACAAACACAACATTTGAGAGCAGGGACATCGGGAGGACTTGGGGGGAGGTGGGAGAGGATTAAAACATATGAACACTGCAAGGACTCTGGGGTGAATTACCGGGGGTAGAAAAGATCAAGGTTTTCGATGGGGGAAGATAAGAGATGGTGGTGAACAGCTGTTTTAAAGACCTGGAGGGAGGAGTGTGATTGAAGGGAGTGGGGGAGTTTGTTCCAGAGGCGGGAGAAAAGGGGAATGAAAGAGTGAAGGTGAGCAGAGAGCCTAGACTTTGGCAGTTTAACCATGAGAGGGTTGCAGGCAGATCTTGTGCGACCTGAAGGAATATTGGGGGGACAGAGCACAGAGAGAGCTGGGGGAGCAAGGCCGGAGAGGAGTCGGTAGAAGACAGAAAGACCACCAACCTGCCTGCAGTGAGTGAGTGAAAGGCCCTCGGCGTTGACTACATCGCAGGAGATTCCAATGATTCTGAAAGCTTTGGCCTCAACAGCGTGAAGCCGAGCAAGGTGTGAGGCAGGAGCACCAGCCCAGAGGGGGGAACAGTATTCCATTGAGCTGCGGATGAAAGCCTTGTATGTGGTGAGGAGCTCAGGTGTGCCAAGGAAGGACTTCGCACGACGGAGGATGCCCAGTCGGCGACTGGCTTTGGAGGCCAGCTTGGAAATGTGGTTTTCCCAAGAAAGATCATGGCAGATAGTGAGACCCAAAAGCTTGAGCGACAGAACTTCTTGGAGAGGATTGTTGAGAAAGTAGATGGGAGGGTTGTCCAGTCGGTCCTTTCGGAGAGACATTGTAAGAGTGTGAGATTTGTCAGGATTGAAAGACATGTTCCACTTGTTTGACCAGTCTGTGATTTTGTCCAGGTCTGCAGAGAGTGAGGAGGCTGCAGACTGCCGATCTGAGGGATGAGGAATGGAGCGACAGAGAGTAGAGTCGTCAGCAAAGAGATAGAGAGGATTTTCAAGAGTCAGAGAGATCATTGATGAAGACCAGAAAAAGCACAGGGCCCAGAACACTACCTTGGGGAACTCCAGCCTGAACAGGAAGAGGAGATGAGAGAAACCCATTCAGGGCCACACGTTGACTACGACCAGAGAGGAAGTCCGCCAGCCATGCGTGGAGATTTCCATGGATACCAAAGGAGGAGAGTTTGGAGAGCAGAGCAGGGTGCCAGACCGTATCAAAGGCACGTGAAATGTCAAGGGAGACAGCTCTAATTTCCTGTTTGGCGTTGAGGACCTCCATACATTGTTGAGAAAGCAGAAGCAGCATGTCCAGAGTAGAGTGACCAGGTCTGAAACCAAATTGATGATCAGAGATCAAGCCATTGGAGAAGAGGAAAGATTTAATATCTGAAGCAATGATGGATTCCATGACTTTGCTGATAATTGGGAGAAGGCTGATTGGTCTGTAGTTGCTGGGATCTGTTTTTGCACCTTTTTTGTGCAAAGCGGTGATGTTGGCTGATTTCCAAGCAGATGGCAGATGACCTTGAGCAAAAGAGAGGGTGAAGAGAACAGAAAGAGGGAGTGAAAGAGCAGAAGAACATGATTTTAGGACCCGTGGGCTGATGCCGTCAGGACCAGTTGCAGAATCAGAGTCGAGGGTTGACAGAAACTTTTCCACCTTGTCAGGAGGAAAGGACACAGAGTCCAGGAGCAGCTGGGTACGACTGGGTACGGTGGGTACAGAGAGGGATGGGTTTGGGACACAAGATTTAGAGGCAAACACAGAGTTGAGGCATTCAGCTTTTTCACGTGCGGAGTCAGCCGTTAAGCCGTTTGAGGTGAGGGAGGGGATGGAGGGGGAACAAACACCAGAAACAGATTTGACCAGACGCCACCAGGATTTGGAAGAGGGAGACAGATAAGAGAGTTCGGTCTTGAGAATGGTGAGATATTGTTTCCTGGCTCTCCTGAGGGTGGACACACACTTGTTTCGGGCTTTGTGAAAGGAAATGAGATTTCCTTCCGTTGGATTTGCTTTCCAGGAGACGAAAGCAAGTTGTTTCAGGGCAACAGCCTCACCACAAGATTCCGTGTACCATGGACGGGAGGAAGGGTATGACAACTGAAGACGAGATGGTATAAATCTGTGCATGAGAGAGAGCAATTTACTTTGAAAGAATTCCCAGGATGAGTTGATGTCAGAGGCGGTAGAGATGGGAGACCAGTCCAGATGATTGATGGCTGCTTGAAGACCGTGCCAGTTGGCCTGAGTGAAATGCCAGACTCGTCGACGCTGAGGAGGCTCTCTGAGAATGGTCAGAGAGATGTCCACTTTGACAAGCACATGATCAGATGAGCCGATTGGAGCAGAAGAAGAGCAGCAGACATTTTCAGGGAAGTTTGTCATAACCAAATCCAGAAGAGAAGATGCTCCGTTGACTGAGATCCGGGTCGGGAAATTGACAGATTGTGTCAGTCCCAGTGAGTCGCAGAAGTCCTTTGCTGAAGAGCCATGGCTGGTGAGAGAGGTACCCACACCCAGCCAACTGGCATGGTGACAATTGAAATCACCACATATGAGGAAGAGAGAGTTGGGATGGGTAGATAGAAGTTGGTCCATATTATCAGACAGTGAGATGTAGATGGAGTCATCGCTGATTGGTGGACGGTACAACACACATATGAACAAAAGGTGGGAGCGAAGGGGAAGCCGTAGCCAAAGGTATTCCTGGGGGTGAGGTGGAGAGAGGGCAGTGGAGGGCGAGTGAGGAAGAGAGTTTTTTTATAAAGATAGCAACCCCACCTCCAGGACGAGGCTCAGGTCTATCATACCGGAGGAGGGAGTAACCTGGGAGAGATACCAAGGCATCAGAGACATCATGAAGGAGGAAAGTTTCTGTTAAGCAGATCACATCTGGTTTGTCAGAAGCAACCTGTATGGAGAGGTCAGTCAAGTTTGAGCGAAGGCCCCGGATGTTTGAGGTCCATACCGTTAATGAAGAGGAAGGGGGAGCATCGGGTCCAGAACAGGGGGGGGGGGAGGGGTAGGGTAAGATGTGGAAGAGGAGGAAGAGGTAGGGAGAGCTGTTGAAGGTGTGTCAGAGATTTCAGAATAGCTTGGAGAAAGGGAAGAATGGGGCAGACAAAAGGTTTGATGGAGATTGGGTGAGGCACAGTGAGGTGTTATTTGAGGAGGGGGAAGAGCAAGGCAGGAGGTTTGGGGAGATTAAGGTGAAAGTTGGAAGGAGGAAGAAGCAGGGAGGATGCTTTGAGGAGGAGGGGTGAGAGGGGAGTCTAGGAGGGGAGGCGCGAGGGAGAGTCTCGGAGGGGAGGGGTGAGGGGGGAGTTTAGGAGGGAGGGGAGGGAAGGGGCAAGGGGGGAGATTTGAAAGGGATGGGTGATGGGGAGGATTTGGAGGGGAGGGGTGAAATTGGATTTTGAAAAGTGTACGATTCATGGGAAACGAACATTTTTTGCAAAATGAGTTTGAGACCTTCGAGTCAAAAATACGTTTGAGGACACTGGAGGAGGGGTGGAGTTCTGGATAGTTTAGGGAATGTAGAAAGGAGGAACTGTAAGAGATGGTATTGAAGGAGCTGTGGCTCCCACGTCGATCGAAAGAATGGACGCGACAAAAAGCTTGAATTCATCTGAGCTGCTTTATTAGAATCAAACACTCAGGCACTCTGGGAAAAACGTTTTACGGTCGGCAATATATATCTATTCCGCCAGGGGGTTTGCCCAGGCCTGGCGCCAGGGGGCGTGGCCCCGCGGGCCGGCTGCGGCCTGGCAAGCCGAGGGCGAGCCTGCCCGGGCGTCCCGACCGAGGCCTGGCAAGTCGAGCGCGGGCCTGCCCGGGCGTCCTGGACGAGCCCGGCCTGGTGATCGCTCCGCGTCCTTGATAGGTGCAAGGCGATTGTGTAACCCCAGCGGCAGCCGCTACACACGTCCCCCCAGAATCGACTTGCACCGACAGGGTCAACTTGAGGGGGGTCCTGATGACCCGGCCGAAGCGACCCCTGGTGGGTCGTGGGAGGGGGTCCGGTGAGGTGGTGGGCGGTCGAGTGGGGGGCACCGTGGACGGGGGGCGGCCTCGCCGCGGCGGGAGGGCCACCCGTGGTGGGTGGTCGACGTCCACGTGCGCCGGCTTGAGGCGGTCCACTGCAATCCGGTCCGACCTGCCGCCGATGTCGATGACGAACGACTTGTCGTCCCGTCGCAGCACCCGGAAGGGCCCGTCGTACGGCGGCTGGAGTGGCCGCCGATGTGCGTCGTGACGCACAAAAACATACTCCGCGGTGCGGAGTGCTGGGGGGACGTAGGACTGGGGGTCACCGTGGTGGGATGTCGGCACGGGGGCAAACCGTCGGGCGGCCTCCTGGAGGTCCGAGCGCTGGCGAGCTGCGGACCAGGGGCTGGTAGCGTCGGGCACGAATTCGCCCGGGACGCGTAGCACCTGGCCATAGACCAGCTCGGCGGTGGATGCCTGGAGGTCCTCCTTGGGGGCCGTGCGAAGGCCCAAAAGGACCCACGGCAGCCGGTCGGCCCAACCGCCGTCTTGAAGGCCGGCCATGAGCGCGGCCTTCATGGAGCGGTGGAATCGCTCGCACAACCCGTTTGCTTGGGGGTGGTAGGCCGTAGTACGGTGGAGCTTGACCCCCAGGTTGCGGGCGACCGCGCCCCACAGCTCGGAGGTGAACTGTGGTCCGCGGTCTGACGAGATGTCCGCCGGTGCGCCGAAGCGGGCGACCCAGGTGGCGATGAAGGCCTGCGCCACGTCGGCGGTGGTGGTGGAGACGAGGGGAACGGCCTCCGGCCACCTGGTGGTCCTGTCCACCATGGTGAGCAGGTGTGTGAACCCTCGTGATGGGGGCAGGGGGCCCACCAGATCCACGTTGACGTGGTCGAAACGTCGTTCGGGCACGGTGAAAGGTGCCAGCGGGGCCTGGGTGTGTCGGTGGACCTTGGCCCGTTGGCAGGCGGTGCAGGCGCTGGTCCAATCGCGGACGTCCCGACGAAGGCCGTGCCAGACGAAACGCGCCGACACCAGCTTCTGGGAAGCTTTCCGGCCCGGGTGGGAAAGGCCGTGGAGGGAGGCGAAGATGCGGCGTTGCCAGGTGACGGGCACGATGGGGCGAGGCCGGCCTTGGGAGACGTCGCAGAGCAGGACAGTGTCCGCGCAGGGGATGTCGGCCAGGCGGAGGCCCGTGTCCGCCGCCCGGAGGGCTTGCACCGTGGTGTCGGTGGTTTGGTCCGCCGCCATGAGCGCAAAATCCACGCCCAGGTGGACCGCGTTCGCGCTGGCCCGGGAAAGACAGTCGGCCACGGCGTTGTTTTTGCCGGCGACGTGCCGGATGTCCGTGGTAAACTCCGACACGGCGGAGAGGTGGCGCTGTTGGCGGGCCGACCATGGCTCCGTGACCTTGGCCATGGCGTAAACCAACGGCTTGTGGTCGACGAACGCCGTGAAAGGTCGGCCCTCCAGGAGGTGGCGGAAATGGCGGACGGCCAGGTGTAGACCGAGGAGCTCCCGGTCAAACGTGCTGTATTTGAGCTCGTTCGGCCGGAGCTGCCGGCTGAAAAAAGCGAGTGGCTGCCAAACCCCGTTCACCCATTGCTCATGTACGGCGCCCACCGCGTAGTCGGAGGCATCCGTGGTGAGGGCGATGGGAGCGTTGAGCACCGGGTGAGCGAGCAGTGTTGCGTCGGCGAGGGCCCGCTTTGAGCTTTGGAAGGCCGCATCCATTGCTGCGGACCAGGCGATGTCGTGCTTGGCCGGCTTGCCCCGGAGGGCTTCGTAGAGGGGCCGCATGAGTTGAGCAGCGCGGGGCACGAAGCGGTGATAAAAATTCACCATTCCCAGGAATTCCTGCAGGGCCTTTATGGTGCGGGGACGCGGGAAAGTGGTGATGGCCTCGACCTTGGTTGGCAGCGGCACAGCCCCGTTCTTGGTGATGTGGTGGCCCAAAAAATCAACGGCCGTCGTGCCGAAGTGGCATTTGGCCGGGTTGACGATGAGGCCGTGCTCGCTGAGGCGCCCGAACAGTGTTCGGAGGTGGAGGAGGTGCTCGGCCCGGGACGTGCTGGCGACGAGGATGTCGTCCAGGTAAACGAAAAGGAACGGCAGGTCACGCAGCACGCCGTCCATCAAGCGCTGGAACGCCTGAGCCGCGTTCTTGAGACCAAACGGCATCCGCAAGAACTCGAATAAGCCGAACGGCGTGATGACTGCCGTTTTAGGGACGTCGGCCGCCCTGACAGGTACCTGGTGATATCCCCGTATGAGATCAATTTTTGAAAAAATGACCCGTCCCGCCAGACGGGCGGAGAAGTCTTGGATATGCGGGATCGGGTACCTGTCGGGTGTTGTAGCGTCATTAAGACGGCGGTAGTCGCCACACGGGCGCCATCCACCCCCCGGCTTTGGCACGATGTGCAGTGGCGAGGCCCACGCGCTATCGGAGCGCCGCACGATGCCGAGGTGCTCCAACGCGTCGAATTCGGCCTTCGCAACGGCAAGCTTGGCTGGGTCGAGGCGGCGGGCCCTGGCGTAGACCGGCGGGCCCGTGGTTGGTATGTGGTGCTCGATCCCATGCCGTACTGCGACGGCCGAAAACGTCGGCCGCGTGAGGGCCGGGAACTCCGCGAGCAGGCGAGCAAACTCGTTCGCCGCCGGGACGGTGCGTGCCAGCTCGGTCGGCGCGGAGCTGCTCAATGTGCATACCAGGGAGCTGAAGGTTTCAGCGTTGATTAAACGACGCCGTTGGACGTCCACCAGCAGTCCGTGTGCGCAGAGGAAGTCGGCGCCGAGCAGAGCCATGGGCACGTTGGCGGTTACAAACGTCCAAGCGAAGCGTTGGCCGCCGAAGCAGAGGGTGACGTTGCGCGGGCCGAAGGTGCGGATAGTCGATCCGTTGGCCGCAACCAAGGAGGGGCCGCAAACCGCGGATTGCCTGTCCTGGTCAGAGGCGGGCATGACGCTCACTTGGGCGCCGGTGTCGCACAGGAAGCGCCGTCCGGACGCTTTATCCGTGATGAACAGTAAGTTGCCCGTGTGACTGTGGCCGGCGTTCATGGCAGGTAATGAACGCCGGCCTGGCCGTTTCCCGACCCGCCGAAGGTGCACGGGGGTCGGCATGTCCGGGCCTTCTGTCCGAACCTGGCATGATAGGAACACCACGCTTGGTCGGGTGGAGGCTTCGGACGTCGTGCTGAACGTGGTCGGCTCGGTATAGCGGCCGCCAATTGCGTCGGCAGTTCGGCCGTCGAACGCGCCGGGTGCTCGGGCGCCATGGATGGTGCATCAGGCGGCGGCGGGTCCCATGTCGCCGCTGCGATGCGCTGTCCCGCGGCGGAGATTTTGTCGGCTTCTCTGGCAAGGGCCCGGGGATCTGTGATCGTCGTGCTTGCCAGGGCGAGGCGTACCGGGTTAGGCAGCTGACGGAGGAACAGCTCCCGGAACAGGAATGCCGGAGAGTGCTCGCCGAGCAGCGAAAGCATGTAGTCCATTCGCTCGGAAGGGCGCGTGTCGCCGAGCTCCGGCAAATCGAGCAGGCGCCGTGCGCGTTCCGCCGCTGGGAGGGCGAAAGCATCGAGGAGAAGCTTCTTAATCGCGCCGTATTTGTCCGCGGCTGGCGGTCTCTCGAGGAGGCTCAGGGCGCGGGCTGCGGTGGCTGAACCGAGCGCAGCGACCACGTGGTGGAAGCGGGTGTCGTCCGCCGTGATGCCTCGCAGGGCGAACAGGGACTCCGCTTGTGCGAACCAAACCGCCGCGTGAGCCTCCCAGAAGGTAGGCAGTTTAAGGGCGACTGCCGTGTCCATGTCGATAGGTCACCAATGAAGGAGCTGTGGCTCCCACGTCGATCGAAAGAATGGACGCGACAAAAAGCTTGAATTCATCTGAGCTGCTTTATTAGAATCAAACACTCAGGCACTCTGGGAAAAACGTTTTACGGTCGGCAATATATATCTATTCCGCCAGGGGGTTTGCCCAGGCCTGGCGCCAGGGGGCGTGGCCCCGCGGGCCGGCTGCGGCCTGGCAAGCCGAGGGCGAGCCTGCCCGGGCGTCCCGACCGAGGCCTGGCAAGTCGAGCGCGGGCCTGCCCGGGCGTCCTGGACGAGCCCGGCCTGGTGATCGCTCCGCGTCCTTGATAGGTGCAAGGCGATTGTGTAACCCCAGCGGCAGCCGCTACAGTATTATATATATTTTTTGGAATGAATAGATTTGGTGAGCAAGACGAAAGCATCCTTTTGTAGGAAAAGAAGAAAAGGGTGTTATAATATATGAGAGAAAATAGTTGTTCAGGGGAGAGATTATACATTTCTAGCCGCGTGATCGCGAACGAAGAACGAACGAACAAAAAGAACAACAAATAAACGAATAAGACCTGGGAAGGAAATATATTTTTTTGGGGTTTTTTTTTTTTTTTTTGTGAGTAGAGATATTAACCAAGGAGGTACGGGGTGAACGACTGGTACGAAACAGAGAACGAAAATAATTTCAGCGCATTCGATGAATCGCTGAGAGAAAAACAAACCACAAGGTCTGAGACGGTATGGTAGTCTAAGCCTACGAGTACTAGGCCGCAGAATACTCGATACCATTAACCGACGATTGTGTATACATGAACGAAAAATTAGCACCGAAAATTTTCCAAAAGATACGCTGTAGGTACATACACCGAAAGATAGATACAGTCTCGACAAAAACACAATTGAGAAATATCACTTAGCTTCGAAAGCGTGAGCGCATGGAGCAGCTTCGAAAAGACGTGACCTCGCCGTGATCTCGCCGCTGACATTTACTTCACAAACAAATCAACCAGACAAAAAATATATATCAAAAGAGGGAGCGGAAGACAAGGGGAAGGGGGAGGAGAAGGGGAAGCACACAAACACTTGAGAGCACACA
Organism: Myxine glutinosa; assembly: GCF_964187855.1. NCBI lineage: Eukaryota > Metazoa > Chordata > Myxini > Myxiniformes > Myxinidae > Myxine > Myxine glutinosa. Next base: position 2,635,917 of record NC_136262.1, on the reverse strand, counting down.
ACATTTGAGAGCAGGGAGATGTGTGGGAGGGAGAGGGCTTGGGGGGAGGAGGTGTGGGAAGGGGGGGGGGGGTGGGAGAAGTATAAAACACAAGGACACCAAGGACTTCCAGGACAGAAGTTGGTATTTCAAAAAAGTGGAATTGGGGTGAAATTAGCGGGGGTAGAAAAGATCAAGGTTTTGGATGGGGGAAGATAAGAGATGGTGGTGAACAGCTGTTTTAAAGACCTGGAGGGTGGAGTGGGATTGAAGAGAGTGAGGGCGTTTGTTCCAGAGGCGGGAGAAAAGAGGAATGAAGGCGTGAAGGTGAGCAGAGAGTCTTGATTTTGGCAGTTTAACCATAAGAGGGTTGCAGGCAGATCTTGTGCGACCTGTAGGAATATTTGCGGGACAGAGCCCAGAGAGAGCTGGGGGGGGGCAAGGCCAGAGAGGAGTCGGTAGAAGACGGAAAGACCACCAACCTGCCTGCGGTGAGTGAGTGAGAGGCCCTTGGAGTTAGCTTCATCACGGGAGATCTCCAATGATTCTGAATGCTTTGGTTTCAACAGCGTGAAGACGAGCTAAGTGTGAGGCAGGAGCACCAGCCCAGAGGGGAGAGCAGTATTCCATTGAGCTGCGGATGAAAGCCTTGTATGTGGTGAGGAGCTCAGGTGTGCCAAGGAAGGACTTCGCACGACGGAGGATGCCCAGTCGGCGACTGGCTTTGGAGGCCAGATTTGAAATGTGGTTTTCCCAGGAAAGATCATGGCAGATAGTGAGACCCAAAAGCTTGAGTGACAGAACTTCTTGGAGAGGATTATTCAGAAAGTGGATGGGAGGGTTGTCCAGTCGGTCTTTTCGGAGAGACATCGTAAGAGTGTGAGATTTGTCAGGATTGAAAGACATGTTCCACTTGTTTGCCGAGTCTGTGATTTTGTCCAGGTCTGCAGAGAGTGGGGAGGCTGCAGACTGCCGATCTGAGGGATGAAGAATGGAGCGACAGAGAGTAGAGTCATCAGCAAAGAGATAGAGAGGATTTTCAAGAGAGTCAGAGAGATCATTGATGAAGACCAGAAAAAGCACAGGGCCCAGAACACTGCCTTGGGGAACTCCAGCCTGAGCAGGAAGAGGAGATGAGAGAAACCCATTCAGGGCCACACGTTGACTACGACTAGAGAGGAAGTCCGCCAGCCATGTGTGGAGATTTCCATGGGTACCAAAAGAGGAGAGTTTGGTGAGCAGAGCGGGGTGCCAGACCGTATCGAAGGCACGTGATATGTCAAGGGAGACAGCTCTAATTTCCTGTTTGGCATTGAGGACCTCCATCCATTGTTGAGAAAAACAAATTTGTTGACAGTGACCTGATATGCAAACCGTCTTCAAAGTTTATGTTAATCGGATGAAAATTGACAATTTTAGAAATTCGGCCTGTTGACCTTTTGGCCTTTGTTGACCTCAAAAATTGTTGGTGGTTGCTTTCAGTAAGGTGATATGAAAATCCTTTTCAAATTTCAAGCCAATCGGATGAAAATTGACGATTTTAGAAATTTGAAATTGTTGTTGACCTTTGACCGATGGTGATCCCAAAAGTAGTTGGTGGTTGAATTTAGCTTGCTGATATGTAAATCCCATTCAAATTTCAAGTGAATCAGATGAAAATTGAGGATTTTAGAAATTCGAAATATTGTTGTTGACCTTTGGCCTATGTTGACCTTTTGGCCTCTGCTGATCTCAAAAATAGTTGGTTGAATTTAGTTCGCCGATATGTAAATCCTCTTCAAATTTCAAGGCAAGCGGATGAAAATTGAGGATTTTAGGAATTTGAAATGGTTGTTGACCTTTGGCCTATGTTGACCTTTTGGCCTATGCTGTTCTCAAAAATAATTGGTGGTTGAATTTAGTGTGCCGATATGTATTTCAAATATGTTCGATTCAAATTTCAAGTCAATCGGATGAAAATTGAGGATTTTAGAAAGTTGTAATAATAATAATAATAATAATTCATTTATTTTGTATAGCGCTTTTCCAGAAGCCCAAAGGCGCTTTGACAGAGTGGAAAACATAATGCATAACAATACATGAAAACAACAATTGCAAAAAGACAAAAATCAATAGGGAAATATTTAAAGCACAAAGGAGAGGAGATAGTCAGGGGTTAGATGCAGTGGGTTAAATGTTGAATGCAGTGTTGAACAGGTGGGTCTTTAGTGATGTTTTTGAATGTGGTGAGTGAGGAGGAGTCTCTGATGGTGTGAGGTAGTGAGTTCCAGAAGGTGGGAGCAGCGATGGAGAAGGCCCTGTCCCCCCAGGATCTGAATTTGGTCTGGATGGAGGGGGTCAGGAGGTTGGTACCAGCAGAGCGGAGGTTGCGGGTGGGAGTGTGTCTGGAGAGGAGGTCAGCCAGGTAGGATGGGGCCAGGTTATGGAGAGCTTTGTATGTCAAGAGGAGGATTTTGTACTGGATTCTCTGGGGGATGGGGAGCCAGTGAAGCTTGTAAAGGACGGGGGTGATGTGGTCACGGGTCCGGGAATGGGTGAGTAGACGGGCAGCGGAGTTCTGGATGTATTGGAGTTTATTGGTGATTTTTGAGGGTGAACCATAGAGGAGGCTATTGCAGTAGTCCAGACGGGAGGTGATGAAGGCGTGGATGAGGGTTTCTGCAGCCGTGGAGGAGAGGGATGAGCGGAGACGGGCAATGTTTTTCAGGTGAAAGAAGGCTGACTTTGTGATCTGTTTAGTGTATTTGTCGAAGGAAAGGGTTTGGTCAAAGATGACGCCAAGATTCCGGATGTGAGGGGAGGTGGATACTGGGATACCGTCGATGTTGAGGGCAAAGTTATGGGTGGATTTTGTGAGCGTTTTTGGGCCAATGATGATTATTTCAGATTTATCACAGTTAAGCTTGAGGAAGTTGATTTGAAGCCAGGATTTTATTTCAGTGATGCAGTTTGTCAGGATAGAGTGGGTGGCGGTGGAGACGGACTTGGTGGAGATGAAAAGCTTGATGTCATCGGCGAAGCAGTGGAATTGGAGACCATGACGGCGGATTAAGTGACCGAGGGGGGACAGGTAAAGGATGAAGAGGAGGGGGCCAAGAACTGAACCTTGGGGGACACCTTGGGGGAGGGGAGCAGTGGGGGATTTGCAGTTATTGATGGAGATGAACTGGCATCTTTCAGAGAGGTATGATTTGATCCAAGAGAGGGCAGTGCCGGTAACGTTAAAGGTGGTTTCAAGTCGGGTGAGGAGGATGGTGTGAGCGATGGTGTCAAAGGCGGCGCTGAGGTCGAGGAGGATGAGAATGTTGAGGTTGCCAGCGTCAGAGGAGAGGAGAAGGTCGTTGGTGATTTTGAGGAGAGCAGTTTCAGTACTGTGGTTGGAGCGGAATTCCGGATTGGAATGTTTCATACAGGTTATTGGTAGAGAGATGATGTTTGAGTTGAGTGGCTACAGCGCGTTCCAAAACTTTTGACAGAAAGGGTAGGTTGGAGATGGGTCTGAAGTTGTTTAGGGTGTCAGGGTTTAGACCAGGTTTTTTTAGAATGGGGGTAACAGCAGCAATTTTGAGGGAAGGTGGGATGATGCCTGTAGACAGGGAGGAGTTTATTGTTGCAATGATAAGTGGAGAGAGAGCAGGGAGGGAGGCCTTGACAAAGCTGGAGGGGATGGGGTCAAGAGTGCAGGTGGCAGTTTTCATTCCTATGAGGAGTTCTGAGAGGTCAGTAGGGGAGATTGGGGAGAACCGGGACAGGGGATGGCAGGACAAGGGGGGGCAGGTGGTTGGAGGGGGAGCGGGTGCGGCGGTCGTCAAGCTGTTGTAGATGTTGTCAATTTTGCGTTGGAAGAAAGAGAGGAAGGAGATGCAGTTGTCTACTGTGAATGACTGGGTGGTGGTGTTCAGGGGGCGGAGGAGTTTGTTTATTGTCGAGAAGAGTGCTTTTGGGTTTCCGGAGCCAGAGTGGATAATTTGAGAGTAGTAGGCTGAGCGGGCGCGGGAGAGGGCATCTTTGTAGTGTTGTAGGTGGTCCTTGTAGGCTTGGGAGTGAACTGAGAGACCCGTTTTATTGCGGAGTCTTTCAAGTTGGCGAGCACAAGTTTTCATCAGGCGGAGTTCAGGGGTAAACCAGGGAGCAGAATGGGTGAAAGAAACTGTTTTGTTTTGACCAAATTTGGTTTGAAATGGTTGTTGACCTTTAGCCTATGTTGACCTTTTGACCACAAAAATATATAGGATTTTCTCGGACACCTAATTCTACCATTTAGTAAAGTTTCGTGAAGATCGGTTTAAAATTGTGACCTGTAGGCAAGTATAAGTGAGCGGACAGACAAACACACACACACACACACGAACAAACACACAAACCGGAGAGCCACATACTTGCAAAAAAATAATAATAATAATTGGCCAAGTAACAAACCAACCAATCAACATCCGGCAAGTAACAAAAACTTTCTTATGTATATATATATATATATATATATATATATATATATATATATACATACATATATATATATGTATATATATATATACATATATATATACATACATACATATATATATATATATATATATATATATATATATATATATATATATATATATATATATATATATATATATATATAGTTACAGCTTCCACGCGACCCTCCTGCCCTTACCAAGGGGAGATTAAGCCCCTTGTTCTTTTTGGGTCGGTGCAACCGAGAGACTTGAATCGTCCCTCCCGGGCAGACGCAAGGTAGGGTTTCGGGACAATTCTCGCACATACCTAAATACCTGCACCGCCGCGGAAGCCGGGATCAAGCCTTCCATGAACCACGCGTAATTTGAGTACACCGAGCGGATTGCATACCACGTGGTCCGTGCAGTTACCTTTGGTATTGGAACCCTATTAGAGCAGTTTTATTCGTACCACACTTAGTCAATGATGGAAAACACAACAGCGGTAGAATCAAAGGAAGAACACAGGTTTAATTATTATTTACACTATTATGTACAAGGATCGGAAGAAAGCCGAGACACAGAGCAGCCTTATACAGTCGTAACTTTTACCCAGACATGGGCCCGATCACACTCACAGGGGGAAATGAAGGAAGGATGATGTTCACTCGCCGACTTGGTCGTCCAGGAACGGCTTCGCCCAGCGTGGCTCTCCCCGGTCATAGCACGTCCCTCGATGAAGGCAAGCAGGCGGCGGAAGGGATCCTTGCAGCGCGTCTCTCGAACAAAGGGCAGAGCAGGCTGGCGGGAGGGAAATGTACGCGCCTCTCGCCAGGCTTGGTGGTTTCTCACAGCGCGATTAATTACCGGCGCGCTCTCACTCGCACAACTCAATGGAGGTTCTGCCTCAAGCTCAACCGAGCGTTTAATTTGTAAGAGCGCGTTATAACTTGGTTCATGTGCGTCTTCTCTCAGAACTCATTCAACAAGCGCCTCTCTCTTCTCATAACTTGGTTCAGCTCACCTCTGCAGAACTCCTTGGGGGGCTTCGTGCAACGGGTTATATTGCCAACCCCCTTAGCTCGCTCGAATGTTCTAACCACACCTCTTGACGCAGTGACGCAGCCACTCCCTTCGAGCCCTGATTGGTGGCTCGCTCTTACCGTCGGCTTCTCCTCCGCCTTCCTTCGGTCTTGCCTCGACTTGGCAGGCCTGCCTCGTGTTAATTTGTGCCAAAAGCCAAAGGCAGCATAAGGCGGCATAAGGCAATGAAAGGACCTAACTCTCATTATTCTACTCAATGCAAGACTACCACAGGAAAAGGACTATGCTGACACATACTAAGAAATAACTGAACTATCGTGAGGCTACGTGTTGTAGTGTGACTAAGTATGAGGGGGAAAATTTACCTTTATTGTACAAACTCAAAAGCGCAACAATATATATATCAATCCCACTCCACCCTCCAGGTCTTTAAAACAGCTGTTCACCACCATCTCTTATCTTCCCCCATCCAAAACCTTGATCTTTTCTACCCCCGCTAATTTCACCCCAATTCCACTTTTTTGAAATACCAACTTCTGTCCTGGAAGTCCTTGGTGTCCTTGTGTTTTATACTTCTCCCTCCCCCCTCCCCCCCCCCTTCCCACGCCTCCTCCCCCCAAGCCCTCTCCCTCCCACACATCTCCCTGCTCTCAAATGTTATGTTTGTGTGCTTCCCCTTCTCTCCCCATCTTGTCTTCCGCTCCCTCTTTTTGTGTATTTTGTTTGTCTGGTTGATTTGTTTGTGAAGTAAATGTTAGCTCTTTCACGAGCCTCGATTCAGTATACCAAAAAAAAAAAAAAAAAAGGAAAAACCTCTTATGGTTAAACTGCCAAAATCTAGGCTCCCTGCTCACCTTCACTCTTTCATTCCCCTTTTCTCCCTCTGGAACAAACTCCCCCACCCCCTTCAATCCCACTCCCCCCTCCAGGTCTTTAACACAGCTGTTCACCACCATCTCTTATCGTATCTTCCCCCATCCAAAACCTTGATCTTTTCTACCCCCGCTAATTCACCCCAGATACACTTTTTTTGAAATAACAACTTCTTTCCTGGAAGTCCTTGCAGTGTTCATATGTTTTGTACCGCTCCCACCTCCCCCCAAGCCCTCCCTCTCCCACATTTCTCCCGATGTCTCTGCTCTCAAATATTGTGTTTGTGTCCTTCCCCCTCTCTCCCCATCTTGTCTACCGCTCCCCTTATTTTTGTGTTTTATGTGTCGCTTTGACTCTCTGTGTGATTAATGTTAGCTCTTTCACGAGCCTCGATCTTGTATACAAAAAAATTTATAAAAATCGGTATGAGGTAAAATAGGTGTTCGAGAACGCATGGGAATGGTACACTGATCGTCGGAACAAAAGGTCTTCAGGAATGAGAAATGACACATCATAGCTGAGTATGTCAGTTGGACTTGGAGTTCAGTGTGATCCCTGGGATTCACCGACTTGTGATTCCGTGTGATCCCTGGGATTCATGGACTTGTGGTTCAGTGTGATCCCTGGGATTCACCGACTTGTGATTCCGTGTGATCCCTGGGATTCATGGACTTGTGGTTCAGTGTGATCCCTGGGATTCACCGACTTGTGATTCCGTGTGATCCCTGGGATTCATGGACTTGTGGTTCAGTGTGATCACTGGGATTCACCGACTCACAGATTCACCGATTCACCAAAAGGGGTATCATCACAACACCCAAAATGAGCGTCACCACACCACCCACAAGGAGTGTCACGACACCACCCACAAGGAGTGTCACCACACCACCCACAAGGAGTGTCACCACACCACCCACAAGGAGTGTCACCACACCACCCACAAGGAGCGTCAACAGAACACCCACAAGGAGCGTCACCACACCACCTACAAGGAGCGTCACCACACCACCCACAAGGAGCGTCACCAGACCACACACAAGGAGCGTCACCAGACCACACACAAGGAGCGTCACCAGACCACACACAAGGAGCGTCACCAGACCACCCACAAGGAGCGTCACCAGACCACCCACAAGGAGCGTCACCACACCACCCACAAGGAGCGTCACCACACCACCCACAATGAGTGTCACCATACCACCCACAAGGAGTGTCACCACACCACCCACAAGGAGTGTCACCACACCACCCACAAGGAGTGTCACCACACCACCCACAAGGAGTGTCACCACACTACCCACAAGGAGTGTCACCACACTACCCACAAGGAGTGTCACCACACCACCCACAAGGAGTGTCACGACACCACCCACAAGGAGTGTCACCACACAACCCACAAGGAGTCACCACACCACCCACAAGGAGTGTCACCACACCACCCACAAGGAGTGTCACCACACCACCCACAAGGAGCGTCACCACACCACCCACAAGGAGTGTCACCACACCACCCACAAGGAGCGTCACCAGACCACCCACAAGGAGTGTCACTACACCACCCACAAGGAGCGTCACCAGACCACCCACAAGGAGTGTCACCACTCCACCCACAAGGAGTGTCACCACATCAACCACGAGGAGTGTCACCACACCACCCACGAGGAGTGTCACCAGACTATCCATAAGGAGTGTCATCACACTCCCAACAAGGATTGTCACCACGCCACCCCACAAGGAGTGTCACCACACCACCCACAAAGAGCGTCACCACACCATCCACAAGGAGTGTCACCAGACCATCCACAGTGAGTGTCACCAGACCATCCACAAGGAGTGTCACTACACCACCCACAAGGAGCGTCACCACACCACCCACAAGGAGCTTCACCACACCACCCACAAGGAGCGTCACCAAACCATCCACAAGGAGTGTCACCAGACTATCAATAAGGAGTGTCATCACACTACCAACAAGGAGTGTCACCACGCCACCACACAAGGAGTGTCACCACACCACCCACAAGGAGTGTCACCACACCACCCATAAGGAGCGTTACCATACCATCCACAAGGAGCGTCACCAAACCATCCACAAGGAGTGTCACCAGACCATCCACAGTGAGTGTCACCAGACCATCCACAAGGAGTGTCACTACACCAACCACATGGAGCGTCACCACACCACCCACAAGGAGCGTCACCAAACCATCCACAAGGAGTGCCACCAAACCATCCACAAGGAGTGTCACCAGACCATCCACATGGAGTGTCACCACACCACCCACAAGGAGTGCCATCCCACCACCCAAAATGAGTCTCACCACACCACATAAAAGAAGTATCATCACACCACCCACAAGGAGTGTCACTGCTCACCACCCCAAAGGAGTGTCACCATTCTCCACCTGAAAGGAGTGTCACCACTCACCACCCTAAATGAGTGTCAACACTCACCACCCCAAATGAGTGTCACCATTCACCACCTGAAAGGAGTGTCACCACTCACCACCCTAAATGAGTGTCACCACTCACCACCCCAAATGAGTGTCACCATTCACCACCTGAAATGAGTGTCATCGCTCACCACCGGAAAGGAGCGTCACCACTCACCATTCGAAAGGCGTCACTGCTCTTCACCCGAAAGGAGTGTCAATGCTCACCACCCACAAGGAGTGTCACTGCTCACCGCCCACAAGGAGTGTCACTGCTCACCACCCACAAGGAGTGTCACTGCTCACCACCCACAAGGAGTGTCACTGCTCACCACCCACAAGGAGTGTCACTGCTCACCCCCCAAAAGGAGTGGCATTGCTCACCACTTCCACTCGTGATGGTGTGATGTTCACAAAGCAGGCAAGTGTGATGTTAACAGAGAGTGATCAAGCAATGCTTACATTGATTCTAACAAATTAAACACCACCAGGTAGCAAATTAAACAACAACACCAGGACAACACTTTTCTGTCTTCATGGATTCATAAACAAAGAGAAATGGTCAGTGTGAATCTTCTGAAAAAATAACCTTCAAGCAAAGGAAGAGGAAAAGTCAGTGTATAGGAATGAGATCGAAGCAGTGCGGAGAGATGTTGGGACGAGATTGGAGTAAAAGGTGTGAAGGGAAGAGACATGATGGAGTATATGGGGAAGAGACATGATGGAGTATATGGGGAAGAGACATGATGGAGTATATGGGGAAGAGACGTGATGGAGTATATGGGGAAGAGACATGATGGAGTATATGGGGAAGAGACATGATGGAGCATATGGGGAAGAGACATGATGGGTATATGGGGAAGAGACATGATGGAGTATATGGGGAAGAGACGTGATGGAGTATATGGGGAAGAGACATGATGGAGTATATGGGGAAGAGACATGATGGAGTATATGGGGAAGAGACATGGAGTATATGGGGAAGAGACATGATGGAGTATATGGGGAAGAGACATGGAGTATATGGGGAAGAGACAGGATGGAGTATATGGGGAAGAGACGTGATGGAGTATATGGGGAAGAGACATGATGGAGTATATGGGGAAGAGACATGATGGAGTATATGGGGAAGAGACATGGAGTATATGGGGAAGAGACATGATGGAGTATATGGGGAAGAGACATGGAGTATATGGGGAAGAGACATGATGGAGTATATGGGGAAGAGACATGATGGAGTATATGGGGAAGAGACATGGAGTATATGGGGAAGAGACATGATGGAGTATATGGAGAAGAGACGTGATGGAGTATATGGGGAAGAGACATGATGGAGTATATGGGGAAGAGACATGGAGTATATGGGGAAGAGACATGAGGGAGTATATGGGAAAAGAGACATGGAGTGTATGGGAAAGAGACATGATGGAGTATATGGGGAAGAGACGTGATGGAGTATATGGGGAAGAGACGTGATGGAGTATATGGGGAAGAGACATGATGGAGTATATGGGGAAGAGACATGATGGAGTATATGGGGAAGAGACATGATGGAGTATATGGGGAAGAGACATGATGGAGTATATGGGGAAGAGACATGGAGTATATGGGGAAGAGACATGATGGAGTATATGGGGAAGAGACATGATGGAGTATATGGGGAAGAGACATGATGGAGTATATGGGGAAGAGACATGATGGAGTATATGGGGAAGAGACATGATGGAGTATATGGGGAAGAGACATGATGGAGTATATGGGGAAGAGACATGATGGAGTATATGGGGAAGAGACATGATGGAGTATATGGGGAAGAGACGTGATGGAGTATATGGGGAAGAGACATGATGGAGTATATGGGGAAGAGACATGGAGTATATGGGGAAGAGACATGATGGAGTATATGGGGAAGAGACATGGAGTATATGGGGAAGAGACATGATGGAGTATATGGGGAAGAGACGTGATGGAGTATATGGGGAAGAGACATGATGGAGTATATGGGGAAGAGACATGATGGAGTATATGGGGAAGAGACGTGATGGAGTATATGGGGAAGAGACATGATGGAGTATATGGGGAAGAGACATGGAGTATATGGGGAAGAGACATGATGGAGTATATGGGGAAGAGACATGGAGTATATGGGGAAGAGACATGATGGAGTATATGGGGAAGAGACATGGAGTATATGGGGAAGAGACATGATGGAGTATATGGGGAAGAGACGTGATGGAGTATATGGGGAAGAGACATGATGGAGTATATGGGGAAGAGACATGATGGAGTATATGGGGAAGAGACATGGAGTATATGGGGAAGAGACATGATGGAGTATATGGGGAAGAGACATGGAGTATATGGGGAAGAGACATGATGGAGTATATGGGGAAGAGACATGATGGAGTATATGGGGAAGAGACATGGAGTATATGGGGAAGAGACATGATGGAGTATATGGAGAAGAGACGTGATGGAGTATATGGGGAAGAGACATGATGGAGTATATGGGGAAGAGACATGGAGTATATGGGGAAGAGACATGAGGGAGTATATGGGAAAAGAGACATGGAGTGTATGGGAAAGAGACATGATGGAGTATATGGGGAAGAGACGTGATGGAGTATATGGGGAAGAGACGTGATGGAGTATATGGGGAAGAGACATGATGGAGTATATGGGGAAGAGACATGATGGAGTATATGGGGAAGAGACATGATGGAGTATATGGGGAAGAGACATGATGGAGTATATGGGGAAGAGACGTGATGGAGTATATGGGGAAGAGACATGATGGAGTATATGGGGAAGAGACATGATGGAGTATATGGGGAAGAGACATGATGGAGTATATGGGGAAGAGACATGGAGTATATGGGGAAGAGACATGATGGAGTATATGGGGAAGAGACATGATGGAGTATATGGGGAAGAGACATGATGGAGTATATGGGGAAGAGACATGATGGAGTATATGGGGAAGAGACATGATGGAGTATATGGGGAAGAGACATGATGGAGTATATGGGGAAGAGACATGATGGAGTATATGGGGAAGAGACATGATGGAGTATATGGGGAAGAGACATGATGGAGTATATGGGGAAGAGACATGATGGAGTATATGGGGAAGGGATGCAGGGGACCATTCTAAAATTACAACAAAATTGCATACATAATAAATAAATGGATATCAAGTCACCAAAAGCTCGTTTAACTGGCTATTTCGTTATTTTCTAACATTTTGTTGAATCGGAAAATATGTTTTTCTTGTTTCTTCATTTAGTGATCCATGTTTGGTTTAAATGAGAAACATACTTTGTCTAATTAAGGAATGATGATGAAGTCCATGGTGAAAAAAACCTGGACAAAATATGTGGAAAATTGGAACCCGAGTGGAACCCGAGTGGAACCCGAGTGCAACCCGAGTGGAACCCAAGTGGAACCCAAGTGGAACCCGAGTGGAACCCGAGTGCAAAGCAAGAAATAAATGTAACGGATGGAAGGAATTTATCCCGACAGCAGCTTTGGTTGCAAAACATGAGCTGGAGCAATATGCAGCGGAGCGATGGAAAGTGCAAGTGCTCGTCACAGACAGCGGAACGGCACCACGTGGGTGGGAATAAGGGGGGCAGGAGGAAGAGGGGGGTGTGGATCTGTGTGTGGTGAGTCATCCGCATGAAGAAACACTCGTGCTGGGAATAACAAGGTGGTTGCACCAAAATATCATTCCAATGGTGACCGGTACATACACACGTACACACGTACATATATACATATACAGAGGAGTGTGCTATTTCTTTTGTAAAAGAAAAAAAACATCACGTGTCTGCTTCATGTCCTTCACATGACAAGTTCTCTCTACCTCGGACAGCACAACTACAGTATGTGACGTGGCGATGAGTCCTCATGAATATGGAGGCCAAACTGCTACTGTTAGTGCAGTGAAAATTCACTCAACAACCAGGGGAATAGCAACTACAACAGTGAGAACAACACAACCACCCGACCAATTCACTCAACAACCAGGGGAATATAAACTACAACAGTGAGATCAACACAACCACCCAAACAATTCACTCAACAACCAGGGGAATAGAAACTACAACAGTGAGAACAACACAACCACCCAAACAATTCACTCAACAACCAGGGGAATAGCAACTACAACAGTGAGAACAACACAACCACCCAACCAATTCACTCAACAACCAGGGGAATAGAAACTACAACAGTGAGAACAACACAACCACCCAACCAATTCACTCAACAACCAGGGGAATAGAAACTACAACAGTGAGAATAACAACCACCCAAACAATTCACTCAACAACCAGGCGAATAGCAACTACAACAGTGAGAACAACACAACCACCCAACCAATTCACTCAACAACCAGGCGAATAGCAACTACAACAGTGAGAACAACACAACCACCCAACCAATTCACTCAACAACCAGGGGAATAGAAACTACAACAGTGAGAACAACACAACCACCCAACCAATTCACTCAACCACCAGGGGAATAGCAACTACAACAGTGAGAACAACACAACCACCCGACCAATTCACTCAACAACCAGGCGAATAGCAACTACAACAGTGAGAACAACACAACCACCCAAACAATTCACTCAACAACCAGGGGAATAGAAACTACAACAGTGAGAACAACACAACCACCCAACCAATTCACTCAACAACCAGGGGAATAGAAACTACAACAGTGAGAACAACACAACCACCCAACCAATTCACTCAACAACCAGGGGAATAGAAACTACAACAGTGAGAACAACACAACCACCCAACCAATTCACTCAACAACCAGGGGAATATAAACTACAACAGTGAGAACAACACAACCACCCAACCAATTCACTCAACAACCAGCGGAATAGAAACTACAACAGTGAGAATAACACAACCACCCAACCAATTCACTCAACAACCAGTGGAATAGAAACTACAACAGTGAGAATAACAACCACCCAAACAATTCACTCAACAACCAGTGGAATCTAAACTACAACAGTGAGAACAACACAACCACCCAACCAATTCACTCAACAACCAGCGGAATATAAACTACAACAGTGAGAACAACACAACCACCCAACCAATTCACTCAACCACCAGGGGAATAGAAACTACAACAGTGAGAACAACACAACCACCCAACCAATTCACTCAACAACCAGGGGAATCTAAACTACAACAGTGAGAACAACACAACCACCCAACCAATTCACTCAACAACCAGGGGAATCTAAACTACAACAGTGAGAACAACACAACTACCCAACCAATTCACTAAACAACCAGGGTAATCTAAACTACAACAGTAAGAACAACACAACCACCCAACCAATTCACTCAACAACCAGGGGAATATAAACTACAACAGTGAGAACAACACAACCACCCAAACAATTCACTCAACAACCAGTGGAATCTAAACTACAACAGTGAGAATAACACAACCACCCAACCAATTCACTCAACAACCAGGGTAATAGAAACTACAACAGTGAGAATAACACAACCACCCAACCAATTCACTCAACAACCAGTGGAATCTAAACTACAACAGTGAGAATAACACAACCACCCAACCAATTCACTCAACAACCAGCGGAATAGAAACTACAACAGTGAGAATAACACAACCACCCAACCAATTCACTCAACAACCAGTGGAATCTAAACTACAACAGTGAGAATAACACAACCACCCAACCAATTCACTCAACAACCAGGGGAATAGAAACTACAACAGTGAGAATAACACAACCACCCAACCAATTCACTCAACAACCAGTGGAATCTAAACTACAACAGTGAGAACAACACAACCACCCAACCAATTCACTCAACAACCAGCGGAATATAAACTACAACAGTGAGAACAACACAACCACCCAACCAATTCACTCAACCACCAGGGGAATAGAAACTACAACAGTGAGAACAACACAACCACCCAACCAATTCACTCAACAACCAGGGGAATCTAAACTACAACAGTGAGAACAACACAACCACCCAACCAATTCACTCAACAACCAGGGGAATCTAAACTACAACAGTGAGAACAACACAACTACCCAACCAATTCACTAAACAACCAGGGTAATCTAAACTACAACAGTAAGAACAACACAACCACCCAACCAATTCACTCAACAACCAGGGGAATATAAACTACAACAGTGAGAACAACACAACCACCCAAACAATTCACTCAACAACCAGTGGAATCTAAACTACAACAGTGAGAATAACACAACCACCCAACCAATTCCCTCAACAACCAGGGTAATAGAAACTACAACAGTGAGAATAACACAACCACCCAACCAATTCACTCAACAACCAGTGGAATCTAAACTACAACAGTGAGAATAACACAACCACCCAACCAATTCACTCAACAACCAGCGGAATAGAAACTACAACAGTGAGAATAACACAACCACCCAACCAATTCACTCAACAACCAGTGGAATCTAAACTACAACAGTGAGAATAACACAACCACCCAACCAATTCACTCAACAACCAGGGGAATAGAAACTACAACAGTGAGAATAACACAACCACCCAACCAATTCACTCAACAACCAGTGGAATCTAAACTACAACAGTGAGAATAACACAACCACCCAACCAATTCACTCAACAACCAGTGGAATAGAAACTACAACAGTGAGAATAACAACCACCCAAACAATTCACTCAACAACCAGTGGAATCTAAACTACAACAGTGAGAACAACACAACCACCCGACCAATTCACTCAACAACCAGCGGAATATAAACTACAACAGTGAGAACAACACAACCACCCGACCAATTCACTCAACAACCAGTGGAATCTAAACTACAACAGTGAGAACAACACAACCACCCAACCAATTCACTCAACCACCAGGGGAATAGAAACTACAACAGTGAGAACAACACAACCACCCAACCAATTCACTCAACAACCAGGGGAATCTAAACTACAACAGTGAGAACAACACAACCACCCAACCAATTCACTCAACAACCAGGGGAATCTAAACTACAACAGTGAGAACAACACAACCACCCAACCAATTCACTAAACAACCAGGGTAATCTAAACTACAACAGTAAGAACAACACAACCACCCAACCAATTCACTCAACAACCAGGGGAATATAAACTACAACAGTGAGAACAACACAACCACCCAAACAATTCACTCAACAACCAGTGGAATCTAAACTACAACAGTGAGAATAACACAACCACCCAACCAATTCACTCAACAACCAGGGGAATAGAAACTACAACAGTGAGAATAACACAACCACCCAACCAATTCACTCAACAACCAGTGGAATCTAAACTACAACAGTGAGAATAACACAACCACCCAACCAATTCACTCAACAACCAGCGGAATAGAAACTACAACAGTGAGAATAACACAACCACCCAACCAATTCACTCAACAACCAGTGGAATCTAAACTACAACAGTGAGAATAACACAACCACCCAACCAATTCACTCAACAACCAGTGGAATAGAAACTACAACAGTGAGAATAACAACCACCCAAACAATTCACTCAACAACCAGTGGAATCTAAACTACAACAGTGCGAACAACACAACCACCCGACCAATTCACTCAACAACCAGCGGAATATAAACTACAACAGTGAGAACAACACAACCACCCGACCAATTCACTCAACAACCAGCGGAATATAAACTACAACAGTGAGAACAACACAACCACCCAACCAATTCACTCAACAACCAGGGGAATATAAACTACAACAGTGAGAACAACACAACCACCCGACCAATTCACTCAACAACCAGGGGAATAGAAACTACAACAGTGAGAACAACGCAACCACCCAACCAATTCACTCAACCACCAGGGGAATAGAAACTACAACAGCGAGAACAACACAACCACCCAACCAATTCACTCAACAACCAGCGGAATAGAAACTACAACAGTGAGAATAACACAACCACCCAACCAATTCACTCAACAACCAGGGGAATAGAAACTACAACAGTGAGAACAACGCAACCACCCAACCAATTCACTCAACAACCAGGGGAATAGAAACTACAACAGTGAGAACAACACAACCACCCAACCAATTCACTCAACAACCAGCGGAATAGAAACTACAACAGTGAGAATAACAACCACCCAACCAATTCACTCAACAACCAGGGGAATAGAAACTACAACAGTGAGAACAACACAACCACCCAACCAATTCACTCAACAACCAGGGGAATAGAAACTACAACAGTGAGAACAACACAACCACCCAACCAATTCACTCAACAACCAGCGGAATAGAAACTACAACAGTGAGAATAACACAACCACCCAACCAATTCACTCAACAACCAGTGGAATAGAAACTACAACAGTGAGAACAACACAACCACCCAACCAATTCACTCAACAACCAGTGGAATCTAAACTACAACAGTGAGAATAACACAACCACCCAAACAATTCACTCAACAACCAGGGGAAAGAAACTACAACAGTGACAATAACAACCACCCAACCAATTCACTCAACAACCAGGGGAATATAAACTACAACAGTGAGAACAACACAACCACCCGACCAATTCACTCAACAACCAGGGGAATATAAACTACAACAGTGAGAACAACACAACCACCCGACCAATTCACTCAACAACCAGGGGAATAGAAACTACAACAGTGAGAACAACGCAACCACCCAACCAATTCACTCAACAACCAGTGGAATCTAAACTACAACAGTGAGAACAACACAACCACCCAACCAATTCACTCAACAACCAGGGGAATCTAAACTACAACAGTGAGAACAACACAACCACCCAACCAATTCACTAAACAACCAGGGTAATCTAAACTACAACAGTAAGAACAACACAACCACCCAACCAATTCACTCAACAACCAGGGGAATATAAACTACAACAGTGAGAACAACACAACCACCCAAACAATTCACTCAACAACCAGTGGAATCTAAACTACAACAGTGAGAATAACACAACCACCCAACCAATTCACTCAACAACCAGGGTAATAGAAACTACAACAGTGAGAATAACACAACCACCCAACCAATTCACTCAACAACCAGTGGAATCTAAACTACAACAGTGAGAATAACACAACCACCCAACCAATTCACTCAACAACCAGCGGAATAGAAACTACAACAGTGAGAATAACACAACCACCCAACCAATTCACTCAACAACCAGTGGAATCTAAACTACAACAGTGAGAATAACACAACCACCCAACCAATTCACTCAACAACCAGTGGAATAGAAACTACAACAGTGAGAATAACAACCACCCAAACAATTCACTCAACAACCAGTGGAATCTAAACTACAACAGTGCGAACAACACAACCACCCGACCAATTCACTCAACAACCAGCGGAATATAAACTACAACAGTGAGAACAACACAACCACCCGACCACTTCACTCAACAACCAGCGGAATATAAACTACAACAGTGAGAACAACACAACCACCCAACCAATTCACTCAACAACCAGGGGAATATAAACTACAACAGTGAGAACAACACAACCACCCGACCAATTCACTCAACAACCAGGGGAATAGAAACTACAACAGTGAGAACAACGCAACCACCCAACCAATTCACTCAACCACCAGGGGAATAGAAACTACAACAGCGAGAACAACACAACCACCCAACCAATTCACTCAACAACCAGCGGAATAGAAACTACAACAGTGAGAATAACACAACCACCCAACCAATTCACTCAACAACCAGGGGAATAGAAACTACAACAGTGAGAACAACGCAACCACCCAACCAATTCACTCAACCACCAGGGGAATAGAAACTACAACAGCGAGAACAACACAACCACCCAACCAATTCACTCAACAACCAGCGGAATAGAAACTACAACAGTGAGAATAACACAACCACCCAACCAATTCACTCAACAACCAGGGGAATAGAAACTACAACAGTGAGAACAACGCAACCACCCAACCAATTCACTCAACAACCAGGGGAATAGAAACTACAACAGTGAGAACAACACAACCACCCAACCAATTCACTCAACAACCAGCGGAATAGAAACTACAACAGTGAGAATAACAACCACCCAACCAATTCACTCAACAACCAGGGGAATAGAAACTACAACAGTGAGAACAACACAACCACCCAACCAATTCACTCAACAACCAGGGGAATAGAAACTACAACAGTGAGAACAACACAACCACCCAACCAATTCACTCAACAACCAGCGGAATAGAAACTACAACAGTGAGAATAACACAACCACCCAACCAATTCACTCAACAACCAGTGGAATAGAAACTACAACAGTGAGAACAACACAACCACCCAACCAATTCACTCAACAACCAGTGGAATCTAAACTACAACAGTGAGAATAACACAACCACCCAAACAATTCACTCAACAACCAGGGGAAAGAAACTACAACAGTGACAATAACAACCACCCAACCAATTCACTCAACAACCAGGGGAATATAAACTACAACAGTGAGAACAACACAACCACCCGACCAATTCACTCAACAACCAGGGGAATATAAACTACAACAGTGAGAACAACACAACCACCCGACCAATTCACTCAACAACCAGGGGAATAGAAACTACAACAGTGAGAACAACGCAACCACCCAACCAATTCACTCAACAACCAGTGGAATCTAAACTACAACAGTGAGAATAACACAACCACCCAACCAATTCACCCAACAACCAGGGGAATAGAAACTACAACAGTGAGAACAACACAACCACCCTACCAATTCACTCAACAACCAGGGGAATAGAAACTACAACAGTGAGAACAACACAACCACCCGACCAATTCACTCAACAACCAGGGGAATAGAAACTACAACAGTGAGAATAACAACCACCCAACCAATTCACTCAACAACCAGGGGAATAGAAACTACAACAGTGAGAACAACACAACCACCCAACCAATTCACTCAACAAGCAGGGGAATAGAAACTACAACAGTGAGAACAACACAACCACCCAACCAATTCACTCAACAACCAGGGGAATAGAAACTACAACAGTGAGAACAACACAACCACCCGACCAATTCACTCAACAACCAGGGGAATAGAAACTACAACAGTGAGAACAACACAACCACCCGACCAATTCACTCAACAACCAGGGGAATAGCAACTACAACAGTGAGAACAACACAACCACCCGACCAATTCACTCAACAACCAGGAATAGCAACTACAACAGTGAGAACAACACAACCACCCGACCAATTCACTCAACAACCAGGAATAGCAACTACAACAGTGAGAACAACACAACCACCCGACCAATTCACTCAACAACCAGGAATAGCAACTACAACAGTGAGAACAACACAACCACCCAACCAATTCACTCAACAACCAGGGGAATAGAAACTACAACAGTGAGAACAACACAACCACCCAACCAATTCACTCAACAACCAGCGGAATATAAACTACAACAGTGAGAACAACACAACCACCCGACCAATTCACTCAACAACCAGCGGAATATAAACTACAACAGTGAGAACAACACAACCACCCAACCAATTCACTCAACAACCAGGGGAATATAAACTACAACAGTGAGAACAACACAACCACCCGACCAATTCACTCAACAACCAGGGGAATAGAAACTACAACAGTGAGAACAACGCAACCACCCAACCAATTCACTCAACCACCAGGGGAATAGAAACTACAACAGCGAGAACAACACAACCACCCAACCAATTCACTCAACAACCAGCGGAATAGAAACTACAACAGTGAGAATAACACAACCACCCAACCAATTCACTCAACAACCAGGGGAATAGAAACTACAACAGTGAGAACAACGCAACCACCCAACCAATTCACTCAACAACCAGGGGAATAGAAACTACAACAGTGAGAACAACACAACCACCCAACCAATTCACTCAACAACCAGCGGAATAGAAACTACAACAGTGAGAATAACAACCACCCAACCAATTCACTCAACAACCAGGGGAATAGAAACTACAACAGTGAGAACAACACAACCACCCAACCAATTCACTCAACAACCAGGGGAATAGAAACTACAACAGTGAGAACAACACAACCACCCAACCAATTCACTCAACAACCAGCGGAATAGAAACTACAACAGTGAGAATAACACAACCACCCAACCAATTCACTCAACAACCAGTGGAATAGAAACTACAACAGTGAGAACAACACAACCACCCAACCAATTCACTCAACAACCAGTGGAATCTAAACTACAACAGTGAGAATAACACAACCACCCAAACAATTCACTCAACAACCAGGGGAAAGAAACTACAACAGTGACAATAACAACCACCCAACCAATTCACTCAACAACCAGGGGAATATAAACTACAACAGTGAGAACAACACAACCACCCGACCAATTCACTCAACAACCAGGGGAATATAAACTACAACAGTGAGAACAACACAACCACCCGACCAATTCACTCAACAACCAGGGGAATAGAAACTACAACAGTGAGAACAACGCAACCACCCAACCAATTCACTCAACAACCAGTGGAATCTAAACTACAACAGTGAGAACAACACAACCACCCAACCAATTCACTCAACAACCAGGGGAATCTAAACTACAACAGTGAGAACAACACAACCACCCAACCAATTCACTAAACAACCAGGGTAATCTAAACTACAACAGTAAGAACAACACAACCACCCAACCAATTCACTCAACAACCAGGGGAATATAAACTACAACAGTGAGAACAACACAACCACCCAAACAATTCACTCAACAACCAGTGGAATCTAAACTACAACAGTGAGAATAACACAACCACCCAACCAATTCACTCAACAACCAGGGTAATAGAAACTACAACAGTGAGAATAACACAACCACCCAACCAATTCACTCAACAACCAGTGGAATCTAAACTACAACAGTGAGAATAACACAACCACCCAACCAATTCACTCAACAACCAGCGGAATAGAAACTACAACAGTGAGAATAACACAACCACCCAACCAATTCACTCAACAACCAGTGGAATCTAAACTACAACAGTGAGAATAACACAACCACCCAACCAATTCACTCAACAACCAGTGGAATAGAAACTACAACAGTGAGAATAACAACCACCCAAACAATTCACTCAACAACCAGTGGAATCTAAACTACAACAGTGCGAACAACACAACCACCCGACCAATTCACTCAACAACCAGCGGAATATAAACTACAACAGTGAGAACAACACAACCACCCGACCAATTCACTCAACAACCAGCGGAATATAAACTACAACAGTGAGAACAACACAACCACCCAACCAATTCACTCAACAACCAGGGGAATATAAACTACAACAGTGAGAACAACACAACCACCCGACCAATTCACTCAACAACCAGGGGAATAGAAACTACAACAGTGAGAACAACGCAACCACCCAACCAATTCACTCAACCACCAGGGGAATAGAAACTACAACAGCGAGAACAACACAACCACCCAACCAATTCACTCAACAACCAGCGGAATAGAAACTACAACAGTGAGAATAACACAACCACCCAACCAATTCACTCAACAACCAGGGGAATAGAAACTACAACAGTGAGAACAACGCAACCACCCAACCAATTCACTCAACCACCAGGGGAATAGAAACTACAACAGCGAGAACAACACAACCACCCAACCAATTCACTCAACAACCAGCGGAATAGAAACTACAACAGTGAGAATAACACAACCACCCAACCAATTCACTCAACAACCAGGGGAATAGAAACTACAACAGTGAGAACAACGCAACCACCCAACCAATTCACTCAACAACCAGGGGAATAGAAACTACAACAGTGAGAACAACACAACCACCCAACCAATTCACTCAACAACCAGCGGAATAGAAACTACAACAGTGAGAATAACAACCACCCAACCAATTCACTCAACAACCAGGGGAATAGAAACTACAACAGTGAGAACAACACAACCACCCAACCAATTCACTCAACAACCAGGGGAATAGAAACTACAACAGTGAGAACAACACAACCACCCAACCAATTCACTCAACAACCAGCGGAATAGAAACTACAACAGTGAGAATAACACAACCACCCAACCAATTCACTCAACAACCAGTGGAATAGAAACTACAACAGTGAGAACAACACAACCACCCAACCAATTCACTCAACAACCAGTGGAATCTAAACTACAACAGTGAGAATAACACAACCACCCAAACAATTCACTCAACAACCAGGGGAAAGAAACTACAACAGTGACAATAACAACCACCCAACCAATTCACTCAACAACCAGGGGAATATAAACTACAACAGTGAGAACAACACAACCACCCGACCAATTCACTCAACAACCAGGGGAATATAAACTACAACAGTGAGAACAACACAACCACCCGACCAATTCACTCAACAACCAGGGGAATAGAAACTACAACAGTGAGAACAACGCAACCACCCAACCAATTCACTCAACAACCAGTGGAATCTAAACTACAACAGTGAGAATAACACAACCACCCAACCAATTCACTCAACAACCAGGGGAATAGAAACTACAACAGTGAGAACAACACAACCACCCTACCAATTCACTCAACAACCAGGGGAATAGAAACTACAACAGTGAGAACAACACAACCACCCGACCAATTCACTCAACAACCAGGGGAATAGAAACTACAACAGTGAGAATAACAACCACCCAACCAATTCACTCAACAACCAGGGGAATAGAAACTACAACAGTGAGAACAACACAACCACCCAACCAATTCACTCAACAACCAGGGGAATAGAAACTACAACAGTGAGAACAACACAACCACCCAACCAATTCACTCAACAACCAGGGGAATAGAAACTACAACAGTGAGAACAACACAACCACCCGACCAATTCACTCAACAACCAGGGGAATAGAAACTACAACAGTGAGAACAACACAACCACCCGACCAATTCACTCAACAACCAGGGGAATAGCAACTACAACAGTGAGAACAACACAACCACCCGACCAATTCACTCAACAACCAGGAATAGCAACTACAACAGTGAGAACAACACAACCACCCGACCAATTCACTCAACAACCAGGAATAGCAACTACAACAGTGAGAACAACACAACCACCCGACCAATTCACTCAACAACCAGGAATAGCAACTACAACAGTGAGAACAACACAACCACCCAACCAATTCACTCAACAACCAGGGGAATAGAAACTACAACAGTGAGAACAACACAACCACCCAACCAATTCACTCAACAACCAGCGGAATAGAAACTACAACAGTGAGAATAACACAACCACCCAACCAATTCACTCAACAACCAGGGGAATAGAAACTACAACAGTGAGAACAACACAACCACCCAAACAATTCACTCAACAACCAGGGGAATAGAAACTACAACAGTGAGAACAACACAACCACCCAAACAATTCACTCAACAACCAGGGGAATAGAAACTACAACAGTGACAATAACAACCACCCAACCAATTCACTCAACAACCAGGGGAATATAAACTACAACAGTGAGAACAACACAACCACCCGACCAATTCACTCAACAACCAGGGGAATATAAACTACAACAGTGAGAACAACACAACCACCCGACCAATTCACTCAACAACCAGGGGAATAGAAACTACAACAGTGAGAACAACGCAACCACCCAACCAATTCACTCAACCACCAGGGGAATAGAAACTACAACAGCGAGAACAACACAACCACCCAACCAATTCACTCAACAACCAGGGGAATAGAAACTACAACAGTGAGAACAACACAACCACCCTACCAATTCACTCAACAACCAGGGGAATAGAAACTACAACAGTGAGAACAACACAACCACCCGACCAATTCACTCAACAACCAGGGGAATAGAAACTACAACAGTGAGAATAACAACCACCCAACCAATTCACTCAACAACCAGGGGAATAGAAACTACAACAGTGAGAACAACACAACCACCCAACCAATTCACTCAACAACCAGGGGAATAGAAACTACAACAGTGAGAACAACACAACCACCCAACCAATTCACTCAACAACCAGGGGAATAGAAACTACAACAGTGAGAACAACACAACCACCCGACCAATTCACTCAACAACCAGGGGAATAGAAACTACAACAGTGAGAACAACACAACCACCCGACCAATTCACTCAACAACCAGGGGAATAGCAACTACAACAGTGAGAACAACACAACCACCCGACCAATTCACTCAACAACCAGGAATAGCAACTACAACAGTGAGAACAACACAACCACCCGACCAATTCACTCAACAACCAGGAATAGCAACTACAACAGTGAGAACAACACAACCACCCGACCAATTCACTCAACAACCAGGAATAGCAACTACAACAGTGAGAACAACACAACCTCCCGACCAATTCACTCAACAACCAGGGGAATAGAAACTACAACAGTGAGAACAACACAACCACCCAACCAATTCACTCAACAACCAGGGGAATAGAAACTACAACAGTGAGAACAACACAACCACCCTACCAATTCACTCAACAACCAGGGGAATAGAAACTACAACAGTGAGAACAACACAACCACACAACCAATTCACTCAACAACCAGGGGAATAGAAACTACAACAGTGAGAACAACACAACCACCCAACCAATTCACTCAACAACCAGCGGAATAGAAACTACAACAGTGAGAATAACAACCACCCAACCAATTCACTCAACAACCAGGGGAATAGAAACTACAACAGTGAGAACAACGCAACCACCCAACCAATTCACTCAACAACCAGGGGAATAGAAACTACAACAGTGAGAAAGAATAACAACCACCCAACCAATTCACTCAACAACCAGGGGAATAGAAACTACAACAGTGAGAACAACACAACCACCCAACCAATTCACAACCACCCAACCAATTCACTCAACAACCAGGGGAATAGAAACTACAACAGTGAGAACAACGCAACCACCCAACCAATTCACTCAACAACCAGGGGAATAGAAACTACAACAGTGAGAACAACACAACCACCCAAACAATTCACTCAACAACCAGGGGAATATAAACTACAACAGTGAGAACAACACAACCACCCAAACAATTCACTCAACAACCAGGGGAATAGAAACTACAACAGTGAGAACAACACAACCACCCAACCAATTCACTCAACAACCAGGGGAATAGAAACTACAACAGTGAGAACAACACAACCACCCAACCAATTCACTCAACAACCAGGGGAATAGAAACTACAACAGTGAGAACAACACAACCACCCAACCAATTCACTCAACAACCAGGGGAATAGAAACTACAACAGTGAGAAGAACACAACCACCCAACCAATTCACTCAACAACCAGGGGAATAGAAACTACAACAGTGAGAACAACACAACCACCCAACCAATTCACTCAACCACCAGGGGAATATAAACTACAACAGTGAGAACAACACAACCACCCAAACAATTCACTCAACAACCAGGGGAATATAAACTACAACAGTGAGAACAACACAACCACCCAACCAATTCACTCAACAACCAGGGGAATAGAAACTACAACAGTGAGAACAATACAACCACCCAACCAATTCACTCAACCACCAGGGGAATAGAAACTACAACAGTGAGAACAACACAACCACCCAACCAATTCACTCAACAACCAGGGGAATAGAAACTACAACAGTGAGAACAACACAACCACCCAACCAATTCACTCAACCACCAGGGGAATAGAAACTACAACAGTGAGAACAACACAACCACCCAACCAATTCACTCAACCACCAGGGGAATAGAAACTACAACAGTGAGAACAACACAACCACCCAACCAATTCACTCAACAACCAGGGGAATAGAAACTACAACAGTGAGAACAACACAACCACCCAACCAATTCACTCAACAACAAGCGGAATAGAAACTACAACAGTGAGAATAACACAACCTCCCAACCAATTCACTCAACAACCAGGGGAATAGAAACTACAACAGTGAGAACAACACAACCACCCAACCAATTCACTGAACAACCAGGGGAATAGAAACTACAACGGTGAGAACAACACAACCACCCAACCAATTCACTGAACAACCAGGGGAATATAAACTACAACAGTGAGAACAACACAACCACCCGACCAATTCACTCAACCACCAGGGGAATAGAAACTACAACAGTGAGAACAACACAACCACCCGACCAATTCACTCAACAACCAGCGGAATAGAAACTACAACAGTGAGAACAACACAACCACCCAACCAATTCACTCAACAACCAGCGGAATAGAAACTACAACAGTGAGAACAACACAACCACCCAACCAATTCACTCAACCACCAGCGGAATAGCAACTACAGCAGTGAGAACAACACAACCACCCAACCAATTCACTCAACAACCAGCGGAATAGAAACTACAACAGTGAGAACAACACAACCACCCAACCAATTCACTCAACAACCAGGGGAATAGCAACTACAACAGTGAGAACAACACAACCACCCAATTCACTCAACCACCAGGGGAATAGCAACTACAACAGTGAGAACACAACCACCCAACCAATTCACTCAACAACCAGCGGAATAGAACCTACAACAGTGAGAACAACACAACCACCCAACCAATTCACTCAACAACCAGGGGAATAGAAACTACAACAGTGAGAACAACACAACCACCCAACCAATTCACTCAACCACCAGGGGAATAGAAACTACAACAGTGAGAACAACACAACCACCCGACCAATTCACTCAACAACCAGGGGAATAGAAACTACAACAGTGAGAACAACACAACCACCCGACCAATTCACTCAACAACCAGGGGAATATAAACTACAACAGTGAGAACAACACAACCACCCGACCAATTCACTCAACAACCAGGGGAATAGAAACTACAACAGTGAGAACAACACAACCACCCAAACAATTCACTCAACAACCAGGGGAATAGAAACTACAACAGTGAGAACAACACAACCACCCGACCAATTCACTCAACAACCAGGGGAATATAAACTACAACAGTGAGAACAACACAACCACCCGACCAATTCACTCAACAACCAGGGGAATAGAAACTACAACAGTGAGAACAACACAACCACCCTACCAATTCACTCAACAACCAGGGGAATAGAAACTACAACAGTGAGAACAACACAACCACCCAACCAATTCACTCAACAACCAGGGGAATAGAAACTACAACAGTGAGAACAACGCAACCACCCAACCAATTCACTCAACAACCAGGGGAATAGAAACTACAACAGTGAGAACAACACAACCACCCAAACAATTCACTCAACAACCAGGGGAATATAAACTACAACAGTGAGAACAACACAACCACCCAAACAATTCACTCAACAACCAGTGGAATAGAAACTACAACAGTGAGAACAACACAACCACCCAACCAATTCACTCAACAACCAGGGGAATAGAAACTACAACAGTGAGAACAACACAACCACCCAACCAATTCACTCAACAACCAGAGGAATAGAAACTACAACAGTGAGAACAACACAACCACCCAACCAATTCACTCAACAACCAGGGGAATAGAAACTACAACAGTGAGAACAACACAACCACCCAACCAATTCACTGAACAACCAGGGGAATATAAACTACAACAGTGAGAACAACACAACCACCCAACCAATTCACTCAACAACCAGTGGAATAGAAACTACAACAGTGAGAACAACACAACCACCCAACCAATTCCCTCAACAACCAGGGGAATAGAAACTACAACAGTGAGAACAACACAACCACCCAACCAATTCACTCAACCACCAGGGGAATAGAAACTACAACAGTGAGAACAACACAACCACCCAACCAATTCACTCAACCACCAGTGGAATATAAACTCCAACAGTGAGAATAACACAACCACCCAACCAATTCACTCAACAACCAGGGGAATAGAAACTACAACAGTGAGAACAACACAACCACCCAACCAATTCACTCAACAACCAGGGGAATAGAAACTACAACAGTGAGAACAACACAACCACCCAACCAATTCACTCAACAACCAGGGGAATAGAAACTACAACAGTGAGATCAACACAACCACCCAACCAATTCACTCAACAACCAGGGGAATAGAAACTACAACAGTGAGAACAACACAACCACCCAACCAATTCACTCAACAACCAGGGGAATAGAAACTACAACAGTGAGAACAACACAACCACCCAACCAATTCACTCAACAACCAGGGGAATAGAAACTACAACAGTGAGAACAACACAACCACCCAACCAATTCACTCAACAACCAGCGGAATAGAAACTACAACAGTGAGAACAACACAACCACCCAAACAATTCACTCAACAACCAGGGGAATAGCAACTACAACAGTGAGAACAACACAACCACCCAACCAATTCACTCAACAACCAGGGGAATAGAAACTACAACAGTGAGAACAACACAACCACCCAACCAATTCACTCAACAACCAGGGGAATAGAAACTACAACAGTGAGAACAACACAACCACCCAAACAATTCACTCAACCACCAGGGGAATATAAACTACAACAGGGTGAACAACACAACCACCCAAAAAATTCACTCAACAACCAGGGGAATAGAAACTACAACAGCGAGAACAACACAACCACCCAACCAATTCACTCAACAACCAGGGGAATAGAAACTACAACAGTGAGAACAACACAACCACCCAACCAATTCACTCAACAACCAGGGGAATAGAAACTACAACAGTGAGAACAACACAACCACCCAACCAATTCACTCAACAACCAGGGGAATAGAAACTACAACAGTGAGAACAACACAACCACCCAACCAATTCACTCAACAACCAGGGGAATATAAACTACAACAGGGAGAACAACACAACCACCCAAAAAATTCACTCAACAACCAGGGGAATAGAAACTACAACAGCGAGAACAACACAACCACCCAACCAATTCACTCAACAACCAGGGGAATAGAAACTACAACAGTGAGAACAACACAACCACCCAACCAATTCACTCAACAACCAGGGGAATAGAAACTACAACAGTGAGAACAACACAACCACCCAACCAATTCACTCAACAACCAGGGGAATAGAAACTACAACAGTGGAAACAACACAACCACCCAACCAATTCACTCAACAACCAGGGGAATAGAAACTACAACAGTGAGAACAACACAACCACCCAACCAATTCACTCAACAACCAGGGAAATAGAAACTACAACAGTGAGAACAACACAACCACCCAACCAATTCACTCAACAACCAGGGGAATAGAAACTACAACAGGGAGAACAACACAACCACCCAAACAAATCACTCAACAACCAGGGGAATAGAAACTACAACAGGGAGAACAACACAACCACCCAAACAAATCACTCAACAACCAGGGGAATAGAAACTACAACAGTGAGAACAACACAACCACCCAACCAATTCACTCAACCACCAGGGGAATAGAAACTACAACAGTGAGAACAACACAACCACCCAAACAAATCACTCAACAACCAGGGGAATAGAAACTACAACAGTGAGAACAACACAACCACCCAACCAATTCACTCAACAACCAGGGGAATAGAAACTACAACAGTGAGAACAACACAACCACCCAACCAATTCACTCAACAACCAGGGGAATAGAAACTACAACAGTGACAACAACACAACCACCCTACCAATTCACTCAACAACCAGCGGAATAGAAACTACAACAGTGAGAACAACACAACCACCCAACCAATTCACTCAACAACCAGGGGAATAGAAACTACAACAGTGAGAACAACACAACCACCCAACCAATTCACTCAACAACCAGGGGAATAGAAACTACAACAGTGAGAACAACACAACCACCCAACCAATTCACTCAACAACCAGGGGAATAGAAACTACAACAGTGAGAACAACACAACCGTCAATCGTGAATTTTCATCGTAGTTACTTGAAAATGAAAGTTCAATTCCATCGTTCATCACGGAACTGAAAAACAAACTATTTTAGGGGTCAAAAGGTCAAAGGTCAAACTCCTAAAATCATGTTTTCATCTGGAAAATTATCAGTTTTAATCCGATTGACCCGAGCTTTGATTAAGATGGTCAATATTAATTTTGATGAAATGGACACTTTGATGTATTCATGGTAATATTTTTAGTTTGGGGAGGGGTGGATTGTGCAAGTATTGTGCTCTGAATGAAATCTTCTTTTTAGCCGCGTCGCAGACGCTGCTCATAGAGTGCCCTCTGCT
This sequence comes from Myxine glutinosa, assembly GCF_964187855.1. NCBI lineage: Eukaryota > Metazoa > Chordata > Myxini > Myxiniformes > Myxinidae > Myxine > Myxine glutinosa. The sequence goes on along the minus strand of NC_136262.1, from coordinate 2,604,628 downwards.
GTTGTTGTTGTTTTTCTTCTTGTTCTTCTTCTTCTTGTTGTTGTTCTTGCAGAGAAGACAAAACCTCAAAGCTCCACCCATTCTGGGAACCATAGCTCCACCCATTGTGGGAGAGGCTTCATATAAACAAATATCCACCATTTTATTAACTCGCATAGCTTTGAGGCCTGTTTTGTAGGCCCGTGGTGTCTTGCTCTCTCACACAGTTTTCTTTCAAATCAAATTCGATATATCATTTCATTTTTCACAGTCGCTAACATAGTTGTAGACTCGGTTGAAAAAAAACGTGAAGAAAATCCGATGAAAGTTGCCCTTTATAGAACGAAATGAATTCTCAAAGGCCTGTAACTTCAAGTCCATTGAGATATTTTTTTTTTAAATCGCGGCATGGTCAGTCATACACCGCCCGAAATAACAGACGGGAAAATGCCGAGATACATTAAAAATTCGTCCATTTGATGACAATCGTCACGATGAAATATTTAATTTATACGTCGTCACAATAATGTGGAGAGAGGAGCATAGCTTCGTTCACGTGTCGCTACACACGGGAAATTGCCGAGATATATTTTTTTACAATCACGGCATGGTCAGTCATACACCGCCTGAAATAACAGACGGGAAAATGCCGAGATATATTAAAAATTCGTCGCCACACACGGGAAATTGCCGAGATATATTTTCACTTTGCACAAAAATAACATCAAGTCATCGAATCAATAGGAATGTCCTGTGACTATAACATCGACGTTATAGGCACAGCTGCATCTAGGCATTGTGTAACATCGACGCGGCTTTTGTTTTAATTAAAACTTTTTGTACTTGTTTCTTAACGAACGTTCGTTTAAATCAACGAATTTCCGTTGAACTTGGGGACGACTAAGAAGAAGACCTTTGTTGGTCGAAAGCTTGTCGAAAATTAAAGATCGACGTCCTGAAACTACGTCCGCGTCCGATTTAATCTCCTGATTATTTATTTAATGCAAATGAGACGCCCTGCTCGTGCTGTGGAGTTTCTACTATTTCTCACAGTTATATATATATATATAAATATATATATACTAGTGGGGTCACCCGTGGGAATCCCACGGGCATGGACGTGTGTGACATTTCGACATATTGAGTTAGATGCTGCACATTCATTTTTACAAAATGGTTACTGGCAAGTCATCAGATCCAGAAATGGTGTAATGAACACAATTTATTTATTTCACATTATATGTGACCCCTCACTCCTCTCCACCTGACACTCTCCTCTCTCCACCTGACACTCTCCTTTCTCCACCTGACACTCTCCTCTCTCCACCTGACACTCTCCTATCTCCACCTGACACTCTCCTCTCTCCACCTGACACTCTCCTCTCTCCACCTGACACCCCTCACCTCTCCAATCCCTCACCTCTCCAATCCCTCACACTCCTCTCCAATCCCTCACTCCTCTCCTCTCCAATCCCTCACATTCCTCTCCTCTCCAATCCCTCACATTCCTCTCCTCTCCAATCCCTCACATTCCTCTCCTCTCCAATCCCTCACATTTCTCTCCTCTCCAATCCCTCACACTCCTCTCCAATCCCTCACACTCCTCTCCAATCCCTCACACTCCTCTCCAATCCCTCACACTCCTCTCCAATCCCTCACACTCCACTCCAATCCCTCACACTCCTCTCCAATCCCTCACACTCCTCTCCAATCCCTCACACTCCTCTCCAATCGCGCCTCACACTCCTCTCCAATCGCGCCTCACACTCCTCTCCAATCGCGCCTCACACTCCTCTCCAATCGCGCCTCACACTCCTCTCCAATCGCGCCTCACACTCCTCTCCAATCGCGCCTCACACTCCTCTCCAATCGCGCCTCACACTCCTCTCCAATCGCGCCTCACACTCCTCTCCAATCGCGCCTCACACTCCTCTCCAATCGCGCCTCACACTCCTCTCCAATCGCGCCTCACACTCCTCTCCAATCGCGCCTCACACTCCTCTCCAATCGCGCCTCACACTCCTCTCCAATCGCGCCTCACTCCTCTCCAATCGCGCCTCACTCCTCTCCAATCGCGCCTCACACTCCTCTCCAATCGCGCCTCACACTCCTCTCCAATCGCACCTCACACTCATCTCCAATCACTCCTCACACTCCTCTCAAATCGTGCCTCACACTCCTCTCCAATCGCACCTCACACTCCTCTCCAATCACGCCTCAAACTCCTCTCCAATCACGCCTCAAACTCCTCTCCAATCACGCCTCACACTCCTCTCCAATCGCGCCTCACACTCCTCTCCAATCGCACCTCACACTCCTCTCCAATCGTGCCTCACACTCCTCTCCAATCGTGCCTCACACTCCTCTCCAATCGTGCCTCACACTCCTCTCCAATCGCGCCTCACACTCCCCTCCAATTGCTCCTCACTCTCCTCTTGAATCCCTCACCTCTCCAATTGCTCCTCACACTCCTCTCCAATCGTGCCTCACACTCCTCTCCAATCGCGCCTCACACTCCTCTCCAATCGCGCCTCACACTCCTCTCCAATCGCGCCTCACACTCCTCTCCAATCGCACCTCACACTCATCTCCTATCGCCCCTCACTCTCCTATCGCCCCTCACTCTCCTATCGCCCCTCACACTCCTCTCCAATCGCTCCTCACACTCCTCTCCAATCGCGCCTCACACTCCTCTCCAATCGCGCCTCACACTCCTCTCCAATCGCGCCTCACACTCCTCTCCAATCGCGCCTCACACTCCTCTCCAATCGCGCCTCACACTCCCCTCCAATCGCTCCTCACTCGCCTCTCCAATCGCTCCTCACGCCTCTCCAATCGCTCCTCACTCGCCTCTCCAATCGCTCCTCACACTCCTCTCCAATCGCTCCTCACTCGCCTCTCCAATCGGCTTTGCCTCGTCTCGTTTCTCTCGTTTTTCTCCCGTCTCGTTCTTTTTCTTGCTCCATCATGTTCAAGTTTGCATTGACGTTCGTCGATGGACTCGTTCGCCCGTCTCATTCGTTTTCTTGCTACATCCTGTTCAAGTCTGCGTTCTTCATCGATCGTCTCATTCATTTTGGAAATAGAAGTTTCCACGCAGCGCATGAATTGTCGCGATCCTCAAGAGGAAATGTCTCGTAATCATCAAATGATAAATGGCAAGTAAATTATATTGTGGAAAATTAAAGATTTCAAATAAACCTATTTAAAGCGTATGCGCACATAACTAATAAAAAAAACGAAGAAATATCTCTCGGTAATTTCCTGAAACATATTTTACTTCCGGCTAATAATGTTGAATGAAATAAAAACGAAGAAATATATGTCGGCATCATTGTTGACGTTTTTGTGACGACTGTCATCAAACGAAAAAGTAATATATCTTAACGGAAAAGCAAAAGCGAATTTTTAATATACGTCGACATGTTGCCGTCGGTGTCATGTTGGGCGGTGTATGATAGATCATGACGCGATTTTTAAAAAATATATCTGCATTTTCCCGCGTGTGTGGAATGTTCTCAATTATTGCTGACACCGAGTCTAAAACCATCGATAAAAATGAAATCAGATGGTGAGTTAGATTGGAGATAAAGGCGTGAGAGAGACTCAATGGCCTTGAAGTTACAGGCCTTTGAGAATTCATTTCTTCTATAAACGGAAACTTTCATCGGATTTTCTTCCCGTTTTTTTTCAACCGAGTCTAAAACTATGTTAGCGACTGTGAAAAATGAAATGATATATCGAATTTGATTTGAAATAAAACTGGGAGAGCAAGACACCACGGGCCTACAAAACAGGCCTCAAAGCTATGCGAGTTAATAAAATGGTGGATATTTGTTTATATGAAGCCTCTCCCAGAATGGGTGGAGCTATGGGTGGAGCTACTCTGCAAACCGAGTAAGCCACACCCCGGACAGACGTCCAACAGACAGAATCATCTACGGCTATTATAATGTTATATATATATATATATATATATATATATATATATATATATATATATATATATATATATATATATATATATATATATATATATATTGATATGGATCTCAGAGACGGCACTCCCCTTAGCAAGTGGGGGTTAATCCCCTTGGCCTGTTAAGCTGGCCGTCTCTAGTCCTGGTACTTGTAACGCTCCTTTGCGGCGTGGAATTGATCAGGGTTATTGGTCAAGGTGTTCTCCCGAATACCTTTACCAATCCCTCCGCAAAGCAGGGAGACAAGTACCGCTCGAACCACGGACAAGATGGTATTTGCCGAGCGGTTTAGCAATCCGCGGCTCGAGCCGTTAGCAATTGACAAACCCGATTCTGAGCGTTGGCCAAATCGTGCCACATGTACTCAATTGGAGACAGGACGAAAGTGATCGGGGGAAAGAAAAAACCAAAGGTAAGAAATAACAGACATTTATTAATTATTTACAAAACCAAAGAAGAGGAGGAACGCAAGTAATATACAGAAGAAGAAGAAGAAGAAGAAGATACACAGGGCAGCCTTAAGCAGTCTTATATTATCAATGCCCCAGACAGACAAACAGACTTACACGAAAGGGGAATAGCAGGCAGGAATGACTGGACGAAGGAGAAGGGTCCAGGTGGGACAGCAGGGCTGAAAGGTTCGGGTAGAGGCATAGCAAGGGGGTCCGCTCCAGGTCCACGCTCCGGGCTGGAAGCGAACAGCCAGCGGCAGCTTCACGTATTCGGTTTCACACACGGTCGGACAATGTCAATTGACTACTGTATTGTTGTCGCCGTCACGGACCCACTCTTCTGCCTCACGATCCAGCGGTATGCTCGCCTGGTACCTCCCTCATCTGCCGGATCACGTCTCTCTCTCAAAAGGCTTCGCGCTCGCGCTTATATTATGTGTGTTGGAATCAATGCGCGCTTCATAGAGCCACGCCCGCGATGGTACCTCACCAGCCCTGGTTGGTCGGTAAGGGCTTGCTGACTCCGATGACGAGTCGACGTGCCACACCTTGTTCTGGCGGCTCTGCCCCCTCCTTCCTCGGCTTGACCGCATGGCTAATGGCAGTTTGGGGCCAACAACTGCATCAAGGCAAGGAGCAGCGAACGCTGCTTGACCGTTACTTTGCAGAGACGTGGGTGAGGCGATTGGGGGCTCGACCGTTACTTTGCGGAGACGTGGGTGAGGCGATTGGGGAAATTTAAAGGGGCCTATCTTATTTGATTAATGCAATGCAGATTCAACTATTGGGAACAGGTCCTTAACTGAAACGCATAATAATGAAATAACTACGAAGAGGTCCTATGGTTCGCTACGTGTTGTACATGGACTAACTAGGGTGCGATATTTAACAAGCCAATTGATAGGGATATTTACAGGGGAACATATATAAGGGAAACATTTACTAAAATTTACTAGTGAAGGTTCTAAAAACCGTAACAATATATATATATATATATATATATATATATATATATATATATATATATATATATATATATATATATATATATATATATATATATATATATATATATGTATATATATATTTACACCTACATATATATATATATATATATATGTGTATAAGTTCAAAACACACCTGGTCACATGTGTGCCGCACTGACCGGGTCCTCAGTCAAGGTCCTCAGCATCATCCCGTTTCGGCCCTTCAACCTCGATACGGTCAGCTAAGGTGGGCCAGCAGGTCACATACACATCCACATGCAGCAACTACACCTGGATACGTATATACCCCCACCCCCAGCCAGTGCAAACGCAGACTACAACAACAACAGCACCTCCGCATCCAGAATCCACAGCACCAAACAAACATGGTGGAACACTCAAACACCCACCTTTATACCCTTCACCACTCACCAACAAAACACACCAGATCATTCATACACACACATACACACCCATACACACACATACACACACATACACACACACAACACCAACCAACCAACCACCTACCCTTACAACATACACCACTCAACATACAAAAACACACACTCATGCAAAAATGAATTCATGAAAAAACACCCACCCTCACCCACTCACTCATATACACAAAATAAGAAATAATAATAGTATTCACAAATAATAAACATAAACAAAGGTGACAAAAAAAATAAAATAATAATAAACCACGCACAACCAACCTACACCGTTCGACGTGCCTCCATAAACTTCCTCCATATCCAAAATGAGCCTTTCAAGGCAACCTGGGCCACCTTGTCACACATCCTCCTTCGTCTGTCCCACACACTCCCAGCCTAGCAAAAAATGCAGAAAAGGAATTGCCAATATACCTTCTACACCCCACCTCAAATGGCTGACACGAAACTCGCCAACCCTTCTCCCGGCACTCTGCCTCCAGCTCACTGTACTTTCCTCTCTTCCTCTTGTGCACCTCCTCCATGTTCTCTTCCCAAGGTACCGACAATTCCCCTAAGATGACCTGTCTTGTTGCACCTGACCAAATGACAATGTCAGGCCGCAACCTTGTCACACAGATCTCCTCTGGGAATACCAATTGTGGCTTTAGGTCTGCCACCACCTGCCAATCACAAGCATCTGACAGCCCTCTTGCTTTCCACCTCCTCCTCCTCCTCCTCCTCCTCTTCTTTCCACCTCTTACCACTTGGCCCTCTTTGACAAACCACGTATTCGACAAACCAAGACAAACATATATGACAAACCAGCTCCACGTATTCGTTTTCACACACACGGTCGGACAATGTCAGTTGACTATTGGATTGTGGTCGCCGTCATGGACCCACTCTTCTGCCTCACGATCCAGCGGTATTTCTCCCCTGGTACCTCCCTCATCTGCCGGCTCACCTATCTCTCTCTTGCCTTCTCACCGACTCTCTCATTCAGGTTGCACCTTCTCACCCAACTCGTACCTTCTCTGTAAAAAGGCTTCGTGCCCGCCCTTATATTACGCGTGTTGCAAATCAATGCGCGCTTCATGGAGCCATGCCCGCGATGGTCTTTCGTCAGCCCTGGTTGGCTGGTGGGGGCTCGCTCGCCCCGCCTCGGGTGGTGCGTCGGCGTGCCACGCCCGTGATCTGGCGGCTCCGCCCCCCTTCTTCCTCGGTTTGACCGCATGGCTAATGGCGTCTTGTGGGGAGATAGCAAACCACTCGCACCGCTTTTGAAGGGAACCTTGGAGCCTACTCTTATTTCATTAATGCAACGCAGATTCAACGACTGGGAACAGATCCTTAACTGAAACACATTATAATGAAATAACTACGAAGAGGTCCTATGGTTCGCTACGTGTTGTTCATGGACTAACTAGGGTGCGATCTTTAACACGAGCTCTTAGCTCTTTCACGAGCCTCGATCTTGTATACAAAAAAAAAAAAGAAAAAAAAAAAAGCCAATTGATGGGAATATTTACAGGGGAACATTTATAAGGGAAACATTTACGAGTGAAGGTTCTAAAAACCATAACACAGCACCCGTTTTTCCTCTAGGGTCGTCTCAACCCAAACTAACTTTACTTAATGTGACACTCAGGTGTAGTAGCCCTCTACTATAAACCTTACCCTTGAGTGCGACAGTTTTAAAACAACTACGTATGTCCCGCCTGCTACGTTGCATCCTACCTAACAGACTCACGCCCACAGAATAACCGAATTACGGATTTATTCTCAAACTATACATAAAGCCGGTGGGGAGCATTATTTACAAGACACTATTTGTATTTACACGGCAACCCAGGACCTGTCATTTTGGAAGACAAAAAGAAAAGATCTGAAAAAGAGGAAGAGTATGCACTGCACTGCACCGATACACCATACTCAAGTGCCCGGGGATGCACAATTGATATTGCAGTGCACCCCCGAGCCCAAGAGCATCACAAAGCACCAAATCACCGATCAGCACCAGAAAAACACCAAAGCACCATCCAGTGCTCATTGCACACACATTTCAATAAAAACAACACAAACTGTTGACCGGTTGTTCTGGTTTCTGCTCCCCCTGCTCTGCTGGCCGATGTTTCTTCCTGGTGTTGTCCTTTCTTGTGGCTTGCTGCCTATTTGACAATAATAAAAAGGCACAAAACGCGTCCATTTTTATTTAGGGCCCACAGGGGCCAACTATGGGTGGTCCACCTGTAGGGCAAAATGGGCCACCTCACCGTGGTCCGCAAGCCAACTCTTCTCTGGCCATCATGGCCGGTTCCAGCAGAGGGGCCAGGCCCCAACACGTGGGGTCCATAAGGGTGTGGTGCTTAGCCACAGAAGCGTGTGGTCCATATGGTGCTGCTAGGCCGCAAGTCATGCGGTCCATAAGGTGGTGTATCGATCCAGGCAGGCTGTGCAGCGGCGGCTCGGGCACACAAATGCGGCTACCTGCACACTCCCCCCCCCCCCCCCCCCCGGACCCAAAATAACAAGTCATGAGTGGGGAAGGAAAGGACACAGCAAGCATCGGAGCAAGGTCACAAGGGTACACATCAAAACAAGGCAATGCAGAGGTGAGGTGCGCATGGGAGCGAGCGGTGAAAGCTCGTCCCTATCGTACGTCACCCCCCTGTCACCTACCCTACCCTTGCCCTTACCCCGTATTTACACAACTCTACACATTTACAAATTCGTCACTATCGTCTCGTCTTCCCCATATCTCCCCTAACACCAAATTCATCAACAATCCCAATTTCTCATCAATCCCTCTTTTCCAATTCCTCCTAAGGATGAAGAGATGGAATAATCAAGCACAATGTCACCCCCACGTCATGATGCGTCTCACCATTCCAAAACATTTGCAAAAACTGGTGGTGTGGAGTCTTGTCACCTTGGTGAGTGGATGTAGATGGTGCAAAGAGAATTCAATCCTAACTACCCTCTAAATGACTATAACATTTTTCCTCTACCTGGGGTCTTTCCCTGCAAAACCATTGGCCACTTTACTCTATGCGGTTCTAAAAACCGAACTCCCATTGACCAAACTGTGGTGCTCACCAATTTGGGGTCTCACTCCCCCGATTCAACTCCCTGTGCCTTCGCACAATTTCCGGGCTTGGTCGTGTGGCTCACCAGCAGGTCTACTCACCTGCACACCTCTGCCACTGTAGTTGCCTCCGAGCTTACCTGCTCCTTACCCTAACCTATCTACCTGGGGAAGGCCCTCTGGCGCTCTCCCCACTCAGTGCCCTCTCTGGCACTGGGCTACCCGGGTCCGTCCTCCGGATCGTCGGGCCCCACTGAACAACTCTACTGGCTCCCAGAGCCCACCTGCGGCCTCACCTGGCCGACATCCTAACAGTGGCGGAGTGCCCATTTAACCACACTCACTAACAGACCACACGCCCAGCCATTTCCACTTCACTAATGCACCCATCTAACCACCATTCTACCACACGCACCACAGATGCCAATATCCAACCACAATTTACCTCTACCCTCTACCGACTCTTAAACTACCCTCCCCGGGTATTCGTGAAAGGGGTCCATCTTCCCCATCCACTCCTTTCGCACCAACCACTCCACTCCACGTATTCCACACTACTCACTCCACACCATCCATTCCATACTCCATATATTCCATACCAGATATTTCACACAACCATTCTCCATACACTCCATGCTCCATGCTCCATTTACTCCAGACCACCTATTCCATTCAACCATTCTCTATTCACCTGTGCTCTGCTTGCACACTTGGTGGCACATGCACCCGTCTTTCCTCCAGGCGCATTCGCTCAATACAATGCACAATCACACTTTTCACCATACGCTGCTCAATCATCTCCTTCACACACACTGCATCATTCATGAGCATTGCCTCTCAATTCCTCATTTCAATATTCTCACCAGCAAGAACTTCCATACGCAATGCCTCATTCAATAAACCACACCACAAACACACTGCATCATCTGATCTACCTGGTTTTCCCTCTAACTTCGTGCTTCCTGTCTTCCCTTGTACTATTGCACATCCCACGTCATTATAATCCACTAATCTGCTACGTCCCCCCTACAGGTACAATGTCGCTACTTAAATCTAACGTTACCTATGGTCATCTTTCTCGAAATTCCTATCATTTTATCCTAACCCTCCCAGGCTAGTTTGCACAGCCAAAACCCCATAACTATTGCTCATGTGCCCGGGTGGATGGGAGGGATGGCAGAGTTGCCATCCCTCCACATCGGGCGTCTCCCATTATCAATTTTGCCCATCCAAATTTTTTTTTTTTGCCAATCAAATTGCCCATCAAATTTGCCAATCCAATTTGCCAATCATCAATTTCCTACCCCTATTCGTCCATTATTCTGAGCCTCGGTGCGTCATTACATCATTAAAACTCAGCTTCGCAAAGCCGCGCAATGCATACGGGTGGTTTGGTCTCCTGCAGGTTGGGTCCATCCGGCATTCGGCTCAGGGGAGGAGGTTTGGTTGGGCCAAGGTTGAAAGCACCATCCTGGCGCGGGGCCTTTCGCTCCCATGCGCGGTGGGCCAACCTTGCCCGGGTGGAACGCCACCACCACAAGGGGGCGACGTTCCGATCCCTCCTACCTTCCCTCGAACCGGGCCGGTCGCCTTGCCTGGCAAAGCCCGGACTCGACCGTGCGGGGCAGGGCCCAGACCGGATCGTGCACGATGCTCCGAACAGGAGCGACGCAGCACCGATCCCCGCCGGCTCCCGCAATACCCAAAGCCCGGTACGGACCGGGAGCTCGCGTCAGCCAAACGTCAGTCTAACCGCTATCCCGTTTAACGTCGATGCTTTACTCGCATGCTTACATGCATACGCGACCCCTTTTACACTCACACCTCCAGGTGTCTCAGTGCCTCTCGTACATCCCACGCATTCTACCACTGTACTCGCTCATGCGTTCTCTTTCGCTCCATACTCCGGTCTACTCATAACGCTCACCACACAATCTCGCGCACATTCTTGCGCATCCATTCCACCATTCGCACACCCTGTTACACACCACTCCTCTTGCACACCTTCTTGCGCACACTCATCGTTCACACACTTCGTTCCACACCTTTCTTCGCCCGTTACGTCCTCCGTAACACTCATCACGGGTGTGCACTCTTCTGCACACCCAATCATCACCGCACACTCTCGTGCCAACTCTTGCGCACACTCTCCGGTTGCATCCTCTGCAACACTCCCCATCACGCGCTCCGATGTTCCCTCCTGCACACGCGCCACAACCAGCTCACTCTCCGTGTCGCACTCCGTACACTCGGTTTCGCACATACCCTCCGACGTGCATTCGCTCTCGCACCCGGTATCACTCCCATACTCTGTCACACACTCACTCTCCGACGCACACTTTTCCCCCACAAGCGCACCATTTCCACCCACACCACTCACAAGGGACCTTCCACAAACGCCCGGGTGCCGTCGCAACCCCAAGCACGCGAAAATTCTTTTTGCGCCAAACATCCTCCTGCAACATCTCCCCGCACAATATACAGCACGACTCACCTGAGCGCTGCTTCTTCTTCGCTCCAACACCTGCAAACTTTCATTTGGGTTAAGCACAGCATCGTGATGTGAGCACGGACTTTGCACATTATCCATCTTTTCCTCCAATGAGTGGTTTTCTAAGTCCGGCGTCTGCTTAATCCCAATTTCCACTATTGGTTCGGTTTCTTTGCCAATTAGAATTAATTCCCTTCCTTTATCTTCTTTTCCCTCGGCGACCGCTGGCTCTAATAAAATTTCCTTTTCTACCTCGGTGGTCGCCGGCTTCCCCATACCACAGGTCGCGATCTCTACCCCGGTCCAGTTACCTGTGCTTTGCTCCAACTTGCTCAACCCGCGCTCCTCGACTCGCGTTACCTCATCGCGTACCCGTGTGCTTCTCCCGCTCAACATGCGATCAATGTCCTTCCTCACTTTTTTAATATCACCCCCGGATTCCTCCCTCATCCTTTTTATTTCCTTTCCCATTGGAGATTTGGCCCATATGTTTATTGCCCTTCTGGATTCCTCAGTCACGTTTCCACACCTCAATTTTTCCATTTGTGCATCAAAGTATGCTTTCCATTCAGTCGAGGACATCCCAATGTAAAACCCGGCTTGCACAGCGGGCTTTGTTGGCGCTGCCATGTGCGAGGTGCCGCCATATTGTGCGCCTGCAACCCCCGCTACTGCACCTTCTTTGCTTTCCTCCCGCATTACTCCCACTGTTACACCTCTGGGGTCCTGGGTTGCCTCTAAACCCTCTTCTATCTCCACCACCGTAATCCGATCACCTTGACCATCCATGGCACGATTTAATTTGGATGTTCGACTAAAATTTCGGCCGCTCCCAATTTTGACCAAATTTTATTTTTGATGATAAAAATTTGGTTCGGGTCCAATCCCACTCCTCGACACCAATTGTTACGGCCAATAGCACAATTGGTGTCCAAAATTTGGTCTAAATAAAATTTAGTCCCAGGTTCCAGATCCCAACTCCTGACTACCAATTGTTACAGATCTCAGAGATGGCACTCCCCTTAGCAAGGGGGGGTTAATCCCCTTGGCCTGTTAAGCTGGCCATCTCTCGTCCTGGTACTTGTAACGCTCTTTTGCGGGGTGGAATTGATCAGGGTTATTGGTCAAGGTGTTCTCCCAATACGTCTACCAATCCCTCTGCAAAACAGGGAGACAAGTACCGCTCGAACCACGGACAAGATGGTATTTGCCGAGCAGTTTATCAATCCGCGGTTCGAGCCGTTATCAAATGACGAAACCCGATTCCGAGCATTGGCCAAATCGTGCCACAGGTATTCAATCAGGGAAAAGACTAAAGCGATCGGGGAAGAATGAAACCAAAAGGGAAAGAAATAACAGACATTTATTAATTATTTACAAAACCAAAGAAGAGGAGGGACAAAAGTAACATACAGAAGAAGAAGAAGACACAGGGCAAGCCTTAAAACAGTCTTATATTATACCCCAGACAACAAACAGAACAGACAACAGACTTACACGACAAGGGAATAGCAGGCAGGAATCACTGGACTAAGAAGAAGGGTCCGTGCAGGTGAGAGGGTAGGACGGGCCGGTGCGCAGTGTCAAAGGTGGCCCCAGTCCACGCTATGGGCTCGAGGCGAACAGCCAGCGGCAGCTCCACGTATTCGTTTTCACACACACGGTCGGACAATGTCAGTTGGCTATTGGATTGTGGTCGCCGTCACGGACCCACTCTTCTGCCTCACGATCCAGCGGTATTTCTCCCCTGGTACCTCCCTCATCTGCCGGATCACCTCTCTCTCGTGCCTTCTCACCGACTCTCTCATCCAGGTTGCACCTTCTCACCCAATTCGTACCTTCACTGTAAAAAGGCTTCGCGCCCGCCCTTATATTACGCGTGTTGCAAATCAATGCGCGCTTCATGGAGCCACGCCCGCAATGGTCTTTCGTCAGCCCTGGTTGGCTGGTGGGGGCTCGCTCGCCCCGCCTCGGTTGGTGCGTCGGCGTGCCACGCCCGTGATCTGGCGGCTCCGCCCCCCTTCTTCCTCGGTTTGACCGCATGGCTAATGGCGTCTTGTGGGGAGATAGCAAACCACTCGCACAGCTTTTGAAGGGAACCTTGGAGCCTACTCTTATTTCATTAATGCAACGCAGATTCAACTACTGGGAACAGATCCTTAACTGAAACACATAATAATGAAATAACTACGAAGAGGTCCTATGGTTCGCTACGTGTTGTTCATGGACTAACTAGGGTGCGATCTTTAACAAGCCAATTGATGGGAATATTTACAGGGGGACATTTATAAGGGATGCATTTACTAAAATTTACTAGTGAAGGTTCTAAAAACCGTAACAATATATATATATATATATATATATATATATATATATATATATGTAGATATATATATATATATATATATATATATATATATATATATATATATATATATATATATATATATATATATATATATATATATATACAGTCACGTGTAAAAGTAAGTACACCCCATGTAAAGTTTTGACTTTTTCAACATATATCAACGTACAGCTACTTGATCTTCATTTCAACAATATTGATAGATAAAGGTGATATAATATAACAAATATCATGAAACATTTACATTTTGTAGTCCATTGTATAATTTAAATAAAAATAAATGCAAATTTCACATGTGGAAAAAGTAAGTACACCCTTGGCTCTAATAGGTGGTATTGCCCCCTTTGGCAGAAACAACCTCAAGAAGGCGTTTCTTATAACTGTCTACCAGTCTCTGACATCGACTGGGAGAAATTTTTGCCCACTCCTAAATGCAGAATTATTTCAGCTGTGCAAAGTTTGAGCGGTTTCTTGCATGCACAGCTCGTTTCAAATCCCCCCACAACATCTCGATGGGATTTAGATCCGGGCTTTGACTTGGCCATTCCAGAACCCTCCATTTCTTTCTTTTCAGCCATTCCTTGGTGGATTTACTGGTATGTTTAGGGTCATTGTCATATTGCAAGGTCCACCTTCGGTTGAGCTTCAACTTTCCGACAGATGGCCTCACATTATCCTCAAGCACCCTCTGGTACAATGAAGAATTCATAGTGGATTCTATGATGGTCAGCTGCCCAGGCCCTGATGCAGCAAAGCTGCCCCAAACCATAATGTTTCCACCACCATGCTTTACAGTTGGTATCAGGTTCTTGTGGTCAAATGCTGTCTTTGGTTTTCGCTAAACATGTCTTCTGGTACTGTGGCCAAATAGCTCTACCTTTGACTCCTCTGTCCAAAGCACATTGTTCCAGAAGTGCTGGGCTTTGCCTTGGTGTTCATTGGCAAACTTTAGTCTTGCCCTGATGTTCTTTCTGGACAGCAAAGGTTTCCTCCTGGAACACCTCCCATGTAGATCAAATTTGTGCAGCCTCTTTCTAATGGTAGACTCGTGCACTTTGACATCAACAGCGGCAAGAGCTAATTGTAGGTCCCGTGATGACATTCTGGGGTTCTTAGAGACTTCTTTCAGCATCTTGCGGTCTGCTCTCGGGCTGAATTTGCTGGGACGGCCTGGCCTGAACAAGTTGGCAGTTGTTTGGAATCTTCTCTACTTGTAGATGATCTTCCGGACAGACGAATGATTGATTTCTAATTGTTTGGAGATCTTTTTAAATCCCTTCCCAGACTCATAGGCATCTATAACCTCCTTTCTGAAGGCCTCAGAGAGCTCTTTTGATCTAGGCATGGTGATGCCACACACTTCAACAACAAAAAGCAAACCAAACTAAATGTCTGAGGTTTAAATAAGACAGGTTCCTCCAAGATCCTCTCTGACGATGTTCTAATCATTTGCACCTGAGCTGGTGCACCTGATTCTAATTTTAGGTATTTGAAGTAGTGATAAATGTAGGGGTGTACTTACTTTTTCCACATGCGAAATTTGCATTTATGTTTATTTAAATTATACAATGGACTACAAAATGTAAATGTTTCGTGATATTTGTTATATTATGTCACCTTTATCTGTCAATATTGTTGAAATGAAGATCAAATAGCTGTTTGTTAAAATATGTTGAAAAAGTCAAAACTTTTCATGGGGTGTACTTACTTTTTCACGTGACTGTATGTATATATATATATATATATATATATATGTATATATATATATATATATATATATATATATATATATATATATATATATATAAATAAATATATATATATATTGTTGCGGATCTCCGTGCCGGCCTTTTCCCCTTACCAAGGGGGGATTAGTCCCCTTGTCTATGACTCGCCGACGGGACCCGGGACCTATGACGTCCTTCCCGGACAGCGCGAAGTAGGGTCGTAGGACTAATCACTAATACCTAATTACCCGCGCTGCCCAGAAACGAGGAAATAAGCCCCGCTCGACTCATGGGTGTTGGTGGATACGCCGAGCGTTAGCGAACCCGTGACCCAAGCCGTTATCAATGACTAAACCAGATCCAAGCGGTTCTTAATCGTGCCACGATTACCCAATGATGGAAATCACAGAAACGGTCGAATTTGGAAGAAAGGAAGAACAGAATTTATTTACACAATGTACAATGGTTCAGCAGAAGAAGACACAGTTCAGTCCTTAAGCAGTCTTGTACTTATCACCTGGACAAACGGGCCCGTTCACACTCAGACTAACTCGCACGGGGTTTGCAGACGAAAATCAGCACGTCCAGGGATGGCGTCCAGGCAGCTCGCTCTCCGGTCCCCAACTCGCACCGCGAAGAAGATGAATACAGCGGCCGGGAGCTCTCCGCGTGTCGTTGGCACGCATGGGATTATTACAGGGCGAACGGTAGGGCTGGCTTTGGCATTTAATCACTCGCGTGGCTGCGTATGTAATAGTTCAACATATGGTCACAATGCGCTTCCAAGTCCTCGATACTGTCGTGTGCACGCGCGTCCTCGTGAGTTCTCCAACAACAAATCCTCATCAGTGCTCTCCAACACGTCCTTTCAAGGGCTTTGTGCAGAGGCTTATATAGCCTTGCCCAGCGAACCTTCCAGCACTTGCTAGACGCGTCTTGCCACGCCCTATCACACCATGCCCTCCGAGCCCTGGTTGGCTGTTGCTCCTACCCGTCACCGCCTCTGACGTGCTCCTCGACTCTGCCACACCCTGACCATGCGCTCCTCCCCGCTTTCAGGCCTACCTCATGTCACTGGGCTATTTCGAGCGAACTAAGGGCAGCTAATGCTGCTGGCAGCCAAAGCGCAACACACGGAGGGATGCCAAATGGGGCGCGGGATCAATTATGCCCACTGAAGTAATTGGGGGGTGGCGCAAAGATGAAAGGGACCTAAGCTCATTTATTTACACAACGCAGATATTACTAGGGAAGTGGCCTACTCTTACACATACTATGACATATCTAATACTCTAAGTGGGCCTACGTGTTGCTTGTGGACTAACTATGGGGGGCAAACCTTAAACTTTAATAATGTCATATGTACAAATCTCAAAACCGTATCAATGTATATATATATATTTGTTGTCGGGAAAATGTTTGTGATATGCCTTGGACTCACAGTTGACCTTTGAATGATTTCCATATTCATTACAGATACTCACTTGATGGAGATCATTTTAAGTGGTTTACAATCGACAAGAACGGAGTGATCAAAGTTGTTCAACATCTTGATAGAGAGAAGTCTGGACCGGCGTACTCGATACATGTCATTGCTGCGGATGGAGGTAGGCCCCTTATGTGTATACAGGATTTCACTGAGTTAGCAGGAAGATAATAGTTATCACATTAATAAATCTCCACCGAGTTAGCAGTAAGTTAAATAGATATCACATTAATAAATCAACAATTCAGCTCTTCAATGAAAACCAATTGTACAATTGTTCATCAAGGTTAACCTCCACGTTTGGTTATATAAAGTGTTCATCAAGGTTAACCTCCACTTTTTGTTATATAAAGTGTTCATCAAGGTTAACCTCCACGTTTTGCTATAAAACTTGTTCATCAAGGTTAACCTCCATGTCTTGTTATATAAAGTTTTCATCAAGGTTAACCTCCACGTTTTGCAATAAAACGTGTTCATCAAGGTTAACCTCCACGTTTTGTTATAAAATGTTTCAACGTAAAGTATCAAAGTACTGCATTTACCGCTACATATACAGGTATGTTTTTGTCCCATCGTCATGGTCACACCTCAATGCATGTACAATCTTCAGGACAGGTATGCACCCATTTCAAGTCATCTAATTCCGCATCTTCATCACCTTCAAACTCAATTGCACCCAGTTCTTCATCAAGTGTTCTGAGAAGATGGAAATACCAAATT